>NW_010559917.1:63111-95636 GCF_000687285.1 Phaethon lepturus
AGAGTAGCTGCCATGCCTAAAGGGTAGTGAGTCATAAACTGCTATCAGGAAAGACCAGTACCCACCTAAATCAAGAAATCACAGAAAATAGTGCATGTTTTCCAGGTACTGCACTCTACAAAAGGCAGACTGTATCAGCACAATTTGACTTCACACGTTACATCACAAAAAGTGAATAAAAGCAATACATCTAAAATATTCTACTAAGTGGTATCTCAGTTTGCTCACTATTGCTTTTTCCCTGTCTTTCCCTTCCATTACTTTGCCTACTCTAAATTCTGGTTGTAAAGTCTTTGGGAGAGGTGCTTTTTATGTCTTTGTAGAGTAGCTGGCACAATAGATCTGTCTGATCTAAACAAGGCCTTTGAGTGATACTGCAAGGCTCATAAATAGTGCTTATTGCTTCCAACCACTAGAGAACCCAGCAGCGTTTTCAGAGAAGTTGTCCTACTTAAATTGTATATCCAGGTAGTGTTTGCAGCCTTTCATTAAATTGCTCTAACAAACAGTCAGAGAGAGAAATGTGGAGAACACCCAACTATCCTGCAGGTCAAGATGTGTACCAAGAAGTGTACCAAACAATTACAGCACACGTTTTGTACTGAGACATATTGCTGAGAGCTTGAGACTATCTTTATAGGAGTTGAGGGATCAAATGTGAATTACTAACACTGGCTTTTGTGCCAAAGACAGGGACTGGTTTGATGGATTAAAATAGCTGGGAAATTAACTATTCAGAGCATGTCTATCTTGTCAAACATTGTTAATGTAACCCAGCTCTAGCATAGACCCACATAGTTTGACAAGGATTTGGCTTCATCTCAGTATATCTCTGACCTTCTGTGATTCATTCCAAGGATTTCAGACTCCCAGTTCATCTTCAAGGGCCTGGAAGGAGCTTCTGCGACTGTTGGAAAAATTTTATACAGTGGTCTAGACCTACAGTTTTAAAATGCTCATAGACAGCAAATCTACTTACAGTCTTTCAATCTGCTTTTCTGCTCATGAATTATATCAGAAGACATGGAAAAAAAAGGATAAATAGCAACCAATAAAAAGTGAGATGCTGAAGAACTTCCTTTTATGAATGTGTAAATTTTCAGACAGGTAGAGTTAAAAAACAAGTAAGAAAAGGCATATTCAAACACTTGCTATCCCTTAAAACACAGAATATAGATTAATCATTCTTGTGCATATTTTATATAAACTCAGTGGAAGAAAGAAAAGAGACAGATGTCATACTGAAAAATAAACCACTAGGGTACTTATCAAAACTGACAATACTCCTACGGAAAAATATTGTGGCTCTGCTGCAACAGACATTAGACAGTGTTCCATAAGCAAAAATAATTGTCTTGATATTTAATGTCAACAACTTACCACCTCCTACAGAGATGTCAGCAAATATATACCTAATCAAAAACATTTTACATATGAAAACAAAATGCCAAGTTAGGGAAAGAAGTATTTAGCCAGATGAAATGCAACACATAAAATACTGTGTTAGAAAAGAGCTGTTGTTGAACCAAATTATTATATTTCTACTTACAGGATGAGACACATGGGCTACATCTATGCTAGCAAATAAAATAGGGCAGGAAGACATGGGGACAAAGGGGCTGACACCCTTAGTATTCATATCAGTGCAGTCGCTTCCTCTCCAAACCAGAAGGTCTCATCAACTCCACCTGTTGGGAACATTCCTTGGTCTGTGCTGTTTCTTAAGACATGCCTCAACAGTGCTTGGGCCAGTCTGAGTTGGTAAGGCCAAAGATGGGCCAGGGAGTGTGATATCCATTAAGAGCACAGATGTCCATGTGCAGACATTCCTGGCCTGTTAACTTAATATTGAAGGCGTAATTGAGACCAGAGCTAGCCACTGATGTCTGCATTGCTATCCAGTAAAACTTGTGGGTGCAAAAGACCTACAAGGGTAAAAGTGAAGAGAAGGTCACATGTGAGAGCTGTCTCACCAGACTGCAGATGTATAATGCAGATGTCTATCTTTGTGCTGATCCTTCCTGTTCCCTTCATAGTCAAAGAGGAACAGACATGCTGTGGCCAGGTAGTTAGATGAATAATGGTTCTGATGTAGCCTGTAATCTACAGATTATACAGGGACTCTAGACAACTAGTTCAGATGTGCATGTGTGTGTGTGTGCACCTGAGGGTAGGTGATCTGACTCTGACCCCAAGAGATCAAGAATTAAAAAATGAGAAAGGGATATTTCTGATATCTTGTTTCCTAAATATGGAAAAATCAGTTCTGGAAAAATGTCTCTTCAGAGCTTTAACCCATAGTAAGTGTTATTCTATGTTTCACCAAAGCACAGACAATGTTAAGCAAGTTTATTCTAAAATAACCTAATGTCCCAAAGGTATTGAGCATCCCCTCTGCCAAAAAGAGAACCATGGCAGGCCATGAACAGTTTGAGAGTAAATTCTTCACAAGGTAATAACAATTTTCTAAGTTCTCAGGATAAAAAAAAAAGAGTATCTGCATGATCAATATGGAGCACAAGTTTGTGTGGGTCACACTTCTGTCAATGGAATGTCTGTAGATAGCTGTACAGCAAGGTCAGGTTAGGGTCTTGTGGTAACTGGGGCTACTCGTAAAATTTACATGGTAACACATGCTCAGCTGCAGATCTGAGTGCATGTTGCTAATAAAAAGAGGCAAAAGCAGACCTACAAGAAATCAGGCTAGATATCTGCATAATGATTTTGGTTCCCTCACTTCTTTAGTGACCAATGTTTGATTTTATGGGAGTGGGAATTTTAAAGGGTTTTTGCTCATTAGCAGAAACCTGAGAGATGAAACATAAAAAAATCGTCACTTGTTTCCGGAAATCTTACTTCAAAGCTGTAAGTGAAATGCCTCTCTTGTGTATAATAGGGCTCCTGTGTTTCCATAATATGATAAAATGCCAGACCTATCTTTCTATTTATAATAATTTGGCTGTATTAAATATGTGGTGATATGTCTGAGCATTGTTTGGGTCTTGTTTTTGTTACAGAAAAATGGAAAACCATAATCAACACCAAGAGATGGAAAATATTCATGTCAGCAAGAGTACAAGCTCAGCAGAAGGGGAATTTTCTACCTTCTAAATATGAAGCTAACATATTAATCACAAGGCTGCATAGCCTTTGGCCAGGATCCAAGGATGGAAGATGCATTACTGTAACCAATAGGGGAGTCTCCACCTTGCTTCGCCATGAATACTACAAAAAGATGTTGAGAATGGTTCTAAAAGCATTAAAAGCAACATGGCTAGCATAGGTTTAACATATAAACATGAACATCCATAGCCCACACCAAGTTTTAACAGTAAATATTATGGTTTACTTTCGAAAAGTGATTAAAGTATTTAATTATGTACAGAGCATTCTTACAAACCAAAAATGATTAACTGTTGGGAACACAATGATCTATTTTGCAAACAGACACTAAAAGATATGGAAAATTTCCAATAACGCTATAGCTTTCAGCGGAGTTTGAATTTGCTTTGACTGCAAACTGTTTAAGCACTGGTGCTGGAATGCTGGGCTCTGCCTTTTTTTAAAAAAAAAATCTATCAGAAAAATGGAATTGCTTTGGATTTGCCCCAGAATCAGTTAACGCAAGATCTGGTCCACGGAGTTCAGTATGGCCATTTATACAAGTTTAAAATGAAGCCCCAGGAAGATCTCTGCATTTTCTTACAATATTATATGAGACTAAAAAAAGATACAGCTAGGTTTTCATTAAGGACTACAGATTTTCAGAGAAATCTGTTCATTTGTATGTTTTAGAATCCCATGTTCAACTCCAATCAATTTTAATTTCATTGTCATTACTTTTTAGGTTTCATTAAGCAACAAAGCTAAACCAACACTGGTCTAAAAGCTCTCCAGATTTATCCTTCTACTCAGGTATATCCATTTTCCTCCAGAGACAACAAGGACAGTGGGAGAAAGCGAAACCTGTGTCTCTGCAGCCCCAGAACTTCTCAGGTTTAGCGTCTGATTAAAATCCCCCGGGTCCACTTTTAGGCCTTGTTTGAAGGAGTTGAAGGATGCAAAGCTACTTATTGCCAGCCAGTGACTGCCCTAAGATCTTCGTTCTGCTTCTGCCCAGAGAGAGGTTCACACAGGCCCTGGCTTTCTTAGGAGCAGACTGTGTCCTGTTCAGAAAACCTGACACTTCTAAGATACACTTAGAAGTGAATGGTGCGGGGTGATGGAAGGAAGAGGGGAAGACTTTCCTTCTCAGATTCAGACATTAGTGTCTCCTGTTTTTCTTATTTGTGATGTCTGCCACCCAAACCTGGAGGGAGGGAGGGATCCTGCCAAGCCCTTGGCCAGTTGCTTCAGCTGAGGATAATTTTTATGCATATCCTGTTAACTGTGGAATCTATCCTAGGAGCTTCCTATTGGAGCGTTACAAAAAATTTGCAGTCAAACATTTTAAATGTATTGATCAGATTTGGCTCTAAAACTCTTTTGAAATGGATCTGGATGTCAATGTGATGTGACACCATCTGGTTTTTTCTCCTGTTTGGACATAGAGTGGGTGGATGCTTTGGCATTGACAAAATAAGAACGTTATCAGAGCAGTCCATGTTGACGCTTCTCCAGTGAAGCCAATGCCAAATTTCTCTGGGTGAAAACCTGGCCCTCTTGACATCAACAGGAACTTTGCCATCAACTTCAGGATGGTACACATTTTCTTTCTATCTATCTCAAGTTAGCATAAACTCAAGCCTTATATCTGGAATAATCTCACAGGACAGAACCTATGAGGAATGGATTACGGTACAGCTTTTTCATGGTCTTCCGGCACAAATAAGACAGAAAGGAGCACGTGTCTCTAAAATCATACAGGTGTAAAACACTTATTTGAAATAAACCTACTGTACAGCCTTTCTGCCAAGCGGTTCATTGTGTGCACTAGCATGAAAACAATTGAAAAGAGCCATAACTAACTGACATGTAAATGTTTGGGTTAAAGTCCTTCATAACATAAGGACT
Source organism: Phaethon lepturus (assembly GCF_000687285.1). NCBI lineage: Eukaryota > Metazoa > Chordata > Aves > Phaethontiformes > Phaethontidae > Phaethon > Phaethon lepturus. The sequence goes on from NW_010559917.1 coordinate 68,125, forward strand.
GCTCAGCCAACAAAACAAAAAAAAAAGAAAAGAACAAAATGCCCTTACTTGGCATGGCTGCTGACAAAGTAATCTCCAAAAAAGATGAAACCAACAAATACTACAGTGTGTTCTACTTCTCTAGTTACATTTTCTATTTACTTCGGCAATAGTCACTTAGCACCAATGAACTTGTGACAGAGAAACAGTGATGACTAATGGATGCTATGGCAGGTGGTATATATTTGAACTTTCCAGACATCAGGCAATAATTGCTCACATACAGCTGTGGAAAATACGATAAAAAAAGAAAATCTGGAAGGTCCAAAGGTCTTATATTAGAGGAAAAACACCAAAAAATACCAAAATATGAAGATTCATGTGGCTTTCATACTGGTAATAAAGCTGCAGATGTGGACTCTGAATACATCAACAGCTAATTAGCTACATTATGGCAGTGCAAATCATGCGCTGCAAAGTAATGAATGAGAAATCTCTTGCTGTGTCATGGGAGTTGTTAAAAGTATATATAGCTTGAGAAGGGAACACTGGATTTGTGTTCCTTGGTGACCGCTATTGTCATTAAGAATGCATCATTAATGCGGGCACAAAAGCAAGGAAAAAAGACTAAAATTTTTAGAGGAGCATGTGCTTGTAACACCAAACCTCAGGCAGATTATTTAATTGAAACCATTGCATACCACACTTCATTTTACACAGCACTTTTCATTCTGGAAGACGCACAGTGCTTTCCACATGAGGGTTGTAACTGCAACAGAAGCCCAATAAAAATCCCTGAAAATGTGCAAATGTAATCTCAATAAAGCCAGCAAACAGAAGCATAGATTAGAGCATGAGATCCATAGTGGTGTTCAAAGAACAAACCTTGTAAGAGCGAAGAGTAAGCATCAATAGGAGAAAAATTAAGTGAAGCAAGAAGCCCCTGTGGAATCTGTGAGTCTAGTGGCTAGGAAGGAGCATCTAATTAAAAGGAGGAGATTGATGAGAATCAGGATGGTTCTCTGCCTTAATTTTATCCATGAGAACAGCAAGCAGTTCCCTGCCTCTCCTCCCTGACGGCCACGATGACATACTCCCGAAGAAGGAGATGACAGAAGAAGAGATGCTGGAATAAACTCAATACTTACCTGCCCTACACAACCAGGTCCACGTGATTTACCCCTTAGGCCCCTTCTACAGAAGTTCTGTATGAAGTAGCTGAGCTTCTGAGTGCGTTTGTCACAAAAGGAGCAGCCACTTTTCCAGAGGAATGGAAAGTAATAGACATTGCATACATTTTAAAATTTATTCTCAAAGGGATCCAAGGAACTACAGTTAATGATTTAGATGTGGGAATATGGTCAAGATGATCATGAGGCACAGAAGGCCATAAGCTGTGGACTCGGCCCACAGTCCCTCACTGGCAATTCAAAAGGCAGCAGCAGATCATGGTTTGCAGCTCTTGTTGAGCCCAAAATGGCATCCCAGCACTTGATGAAGGAGGTATAATATAACAAATAACACAGTGCCAGAGCTTCTATTCCTATTGCCTCACAAAGCAAGGACAAGGAGATCAAGAAAAATAACCGGTGAGAAATTGAAATGTGCTTTTTTGCACATCTTGGAAGAAACTGCCCTGGGAATTTGCTGAGACTGGGACTCCTGAGAGGATGCAGCGTACTCAGAGCAGTTCCAATTAACAGTACTGCAGGGTTTGTAAGTTGTATTTGTCCTTTAGGACTGAGGCTGATGGCTTATCTTGAGAGACAAGTACCAGTAAGACTTATTGAGGCAGACAATGCCCATTTGCCTGTTTCAAGGATTTAATGCCATCTGTGGAAGGCACCAAACTGTTGCCATGCCAAAACTAGGGCTAGAAACTGACCAAGGGAGAGCAATGGTCAGATCCACTATGATGCTGCCGATGTGTGCCATATACGCTCAGCAGAGCCGTGGGAGGCCACCTGGCAGCATCTGCACTCCACATCACTCAGGTGGTGGGGGAGTTCAGGAAAGGCTGATGGGTCACCATTTTTCTCGGACAAGCGTGTGGCATGGTCTGGAAGACCCACGCACAGGGAAGTAGAGTTCAGCGTACCAAACCAAATCAGATAGAGGACTGCGACAATTTTAGATGTGTTTTCAAGTAATCCAAGCATGTAAAAAGCCAGTTCTAGACCCACAAGTGAAACTGGCCAGAAGTATACATAGGCCCCAAGTCCAAGTGGACAGGTGTGTCCATGTCCATGAAAGTACACTCTTTGCTTCAGTAAGCCTCTCTTATCACTATTTCAGTCCTCCCAGTGACAACATCCCTTCTTCGCCCATGTCAGTCCCAGAACTGTGCCTGGGCAAAGTCCAGGAGATAGCAGGCTACCACAAACCAAAACCATGCCAAGGAGCCTGCTGACAAATGGTACAGGCAACCACATGTCAGCGCCTGGGGACATGGCCTGGCCTAGGTTTGTTCATGTGTGCAAATGGAGGGACTGTGACCAGGTAGAGTTAATCTGATAAACACAGCCAATTTTTTTTAGAAACATGCACTTCCAAGGAACATAGATCAGGGATCATTTAATCTAGGCCTAAGGTAAAGACCTAAATTAGGATCAAGCCCTTGAAAAACCTATTTCTCTTCACTTGCATCAAAGAAAATTAGGTAAAGAGTAAACATCTATAACTCAGACACTTACTATTAAGTGTCATGAATCTATGTCATGTCGTGTCTATGAGGCACCTGAATCTGCCTGTATGAATCAAGAACTTGTAATTTCCAGAACTGGCTCCTTGGCTTATATTGCCTCTCACTATGCATTGCTTCCTCAGTTTACTACAGCTGCAGTTGTAGTTAGGAATGATTACATCCTTCTTCAGCTTTGAACTATAATAAAGATTAGTTAATGCATGTGGCTAACAATAGTTTTGCAGAGAAAAGGGATTATTAATCAAGTCTGATACTTAAACCAGGTCTCTTTACTGTGCTTTAACTATAGGAAAGCACACATCAAGCAACAAAAGTTAAGGGAGCTGCAGACATGCCATCAGCAGCTACCAGTACACATTTGCTCTACATGCCATGGCAACCCCATTATTGTGGCTGTCTCTAACCCTAATATGTGCCCTTCTTTTAGAGGTTTTCATTGTCACCAGTACTAGATTGCCAAGCTTCAGGCTCCTGCCTCTAAGTGAAAGCATCCATCCTTTTTAATCTGACCTCCCCCATCCAAGTACTTCTTGGCTGTTCTAAATGAACCCATCCATCTTTGCTTGGTGACAATTCAAACATGTCAGTTCTTTGAATGGGAGGAAAGATCTTTAAAACATTTAACATTCAAATTAGCTAGATTTCAAAGCACTAGGATATCTTTGCTGAGCTAATAAATACCCAGCTAATTTTACAAAAGAACCAGAGGAAAAGGAAATGTACACATGCAGTCAGTGATAACTCCAATTTTTTACACCTTAGGGTAAAAATGTTTTTTTATACTTATTTTAGTTCCAATTAAGAATTATTCTAAAACATTTTTGGGAAGTGGAAAAAGTGAGTAGTCCTTGAGAGAAACTGTTTATGGGGAGGCAGGAAACCATCCTTGTGTGCCTCTTGCCACATGTGGCCCATAAGCATGAAAAAGTTGATAACAGCTGGTAGGAGTGGCACAGCATGGCATTTTTCAAGTCCTCTGAAAGCTCTAGTTGCTTGGATTTGGGAGGGCATTTGCTTGAGACTATTCACAGAATGCTGCCACTTGTCCTGTGAGGATTTGCCTGCCTTTTCAGAAAAGACCCTCAGTTAGAAAGCAGAGAAGAAATGGGCTTGGTGTAAACTGAACAAAATTTTTGGGAAGTCTTCACTGGGGAAAGGCAGAAGACAGATAGCTGCTGTTTTAGACGTGATACAGGAAGAACACTTTACACATGAAATCATTTGTAGAAGTTTTTTAGCAGCACTAGCTAAAAAGTTGGATAAACAAGATTCAGTGTTTTATTTTGAGCATGGATCAGTTAGTAACAACTCTCCAAAAGATTCAGCTCATCCAGAAGAAGAAGAGTCCTAACTATAGTCACCGCAATATGGATATGTACTTCCATAAGTTGCTCACATTGCCAGTGAAAATTCTGTGCCAAGAACTTCTTCCTAAGAGACCTCTAATACACTGCATTATTAAAGAGATGTTTTCCTCTGCAGGATGATGTGTTAATGTACAGAATCATCAACAAAATGAAAAACACAAATCTAACTACCTCTTTTCATATAAGAGCAATCTGATGGCTTGGAAGAAAATGTGATTTTTCTGTGTCTTAAAATGCTGTAAGACTCTGTAATCCTTACTGATATTTCTGAAACCATAAAAAATAAAGACAATATTATATTAAATAATTTACAGGTTAAAAATATCTTTTTATTATCAAGTGCTTGCAGAGAGGAGGAACCATGCATTGTTATAATTATTGCTGCTGTTGTTTTTATTGCTGTTACTACTGTATTGTTATTCCTGTGTCTATTTTAAACCACTGTCAGGACTAAGGTTTCACTGTAATTTTTATAAGTGATCCATAAAATCTACATAATAGATTACTGCTACTGCAATACATTAGAGTTTGCATGATGTGGGGGTCCTTTAAGCAGTGGATATTTTCTCAAAGGATTGTGGAAGAGGTCCCAGGAATAAAGTGTGAGCAAGCCTCCTGTTCCCATTGTACAGCTCTGTGGCTGCACAGTGACCATATGGGACAGCTTGTCAGGCAACACTTTCTTCCCAAGTTTCACAGTCATTAAAAAGGTTGTGTTTGGTGTACACTTGTACTAAGGTGGAAAACCAGAAATCTCTGCCTGCCTGAGCACACCCCAAGATATTAGTGCCTGGGATTTCAGTGAGAGCAGCGTCTTCTCAAGGGCTTAACTCTTTTTTGTACTGGCCGTGAAATCTGTTTTCGTCAAGGTGTGTCTTTCAACATGGTCTGCTGCCACACGCAGCCGAGTCCTGCTGTCTTAGTCTAGGCTGGCACCCAGTCAGCGTGTGCTGTGGCTCCTGTTTGAAGGGGGTGTGTGAGTTCATTTGGTGTGGAAGTTAAAATGCAGGGGAAAGGATGGAAAGTGCCCGTCCCTGCCCCAGTGTGGGGACAAGACACGACTGGGACATTCATGGGGAAAGGAAGAGCTGCCAGGTACTGCAGCGCAGGCAGCCACTTCAATGTTAATTATTCACCCAAAAGCATTAAGATAGAGAACTTCTACAAAACTCTTTCTCTCTATGGGAGTCAGACTAGACCAAAGCCAAGCTAATCAAACTAAAACAAAACAAGCCACTTGGTTCTTACCTTGCTGCCGAACCTTTGGTGCCTGTGCACTGAGCGTGTGGCATTCTTCAGTGGGAGGCTACACAACAACTAAGCTCCTTTCACTCAGGGGGAGGCCAGGGCCATGGCAGTGTTACAGCCCCCAGTCTCCACTGCAAGAAAAACAAGGAAGGAAAAAACAATTTGGTTCCAAAATGTCATGACTCTGATGCCAACATTTCAAATGGGAGCATATAGTGAGACTGGTTTTATTTCATGTATTGCTCAGTCTTAGGTCATATAAAAACTCTTATACCTTGGTCATGTAAAAGCCCTAAATCCCTGTTGATCCTCATGAATACTTCTCTGAGACAGGTGAATAATATTTCTAGTTCCTAGGTGGAAAAGCTATAGTATGGGGATTAATCCCTAACCATGCAGACGGAGTGAGGAAAGATTAAAACTGCAGGGACTTTGCCAGCCTAGCCATCTCTTTGAAGTCCAGAATCCCTGGGCTACGTACTGCCACAAATCTTTGTTTGAACAAAAATTTGTTCAGCTCCCTTTGACCTCCTAAGGGTGGCAAATGAATCTCCATTCCTTGTATGATGTTTCTGAATGAGTATCTGTGTCTGTTTTATCTCCAAGCTGGTACAGAGGCCTCGGTGGCACTTTCTACAGTTACCTGTTTCACCCAGATTTCCCTCCCCTCTGTGTGCATCGAAAGGTCAGTATAAAACCCTGAGACAAACTGAAAGGCCCTTTCTGACTTGCCAAGGGTGGAGATCAGCCTGCCCCGGAGGTGAATCCCACCTGCAGCTGCAGGATGCACCCTGCCACAGCCACGCAAATCTGTCCTGACCTTAACTTTAAAGCACGGTGGAGAGCACATGGTCCTCTCTGAGCACAAACCCCTGTATCATCACAAAAGGTGCTGTTGCTGTGTGGGGATCACCCTGCCCCCCTGAACGGCTCCACCTTAAGGAGAAGGAGCTGTGGCATTGAGAAGCTGGTAAACAACTGGACACCTGCAGGGCTCAGCCTTGAGGAGAAGGAGCTGTGGTAAACAGCTAAGAGGAAGCAAAGGAGCGTGTGGACACGTGCAGGCAGCGAATCCTGAGTGTGTGAGGGACGCGTGGACAGCGCGTGATATTTTATATATAGCCAATTGCAATAGTATGTGTAACAAGCTGTAACCAATCATGAGTGTGTGCGCAGCGGCTAAGCGAAAATTATGATATATATTGGAGTCAGACAAGACAATAAATGGCTTCAGAATATAATTCTCATAGAGTTGTGAACTCCATCCTTCTCCCGCATTGCTGCTTTCCTGGGTGACCAGGGACAGACAGGAAAAAAAACGGAGAAATTACAAGAACTGTCCATGAGAGTTTTTTAACAACTTGCTCCTCATACAGCTTCAGCAAATTCATGTTGAAGCCGGGAACACAGACGTGCTTCCTGACAAATGCAGAGAAAATATTTAGAGCACAGCCCAGTGTCCAGCTGTTATATTGGAAATGTTTGACTGTCACTGTCACGTCCTTCTGGTTTCGTCATAAGGCCTTGGCAATGTTGTCATTGTCTGAAATACTGCTTGTGTTCTCAAAAAAAAAAAAAAAAAAAGCCCTGAAGAACGATTGTGCCTACTCCAGCCATTGTTAAAGGCATTTCATTGGACACTATCCCCAGAGCAGATTCCGAAAGATCTCTGTAGCTACATCCCCCCCCTCTTTCGAAAGATCTCTGTAGCTACATCCCCACACCCTTTCTGGGTCCTTAGCTCACATCTCTGTCCCCCTCTCCTCTTCCAGTATCTTTCCCTCCAGGATGTCCAGACAGTTTCTCACAAGGAAGAAATACTGGGAGATCCAGTCTAATGATGCAGCTCTGCTGTCCTGGTACCGCTCACTTCAACCGGTGGCACAGAAAATATTCAGTAAAATACCCACAAATCCATTGCTGGCAATCTGGGTCACACTACAGGCATAACATTCATTCTTCACAAAGATGGTACATTGGCTGTGATCTGTACCAGACCCAGAGGCAAAGAAACATGATCAACAATGATGAAACAGAGTTAATTAAACATATCAGCTAAGGGTTGATCAGAAAGACTTGTCTTCACTTGGGAGCCAGTCACCAGGAGACAGAACTCCATGGACCTGTCTCTTACTTTCCCTATTTCTCCCATGTGAAGATAAACAAGTCTATAACATTCAGCAATAAAATTTTGCTCTGTTTGAAACCTGGATGGACCAGATACAGAAAAGACTTGCCAATGACACCTGAATTGCAGTGAATTCTGAGAAAAAAAATGATCAAGAAAGAGCTGACAGTGGATGGAGGGAAGGGCAAAGAATCCCAACCCTTATATTTGCTGGCAGCTGAAAAGGCAGCAGACGTCTCCATAAAACAGCTTTGCCCCTCCTGGGTTGACACAGTGCTGTCGGATCCAAAGGGCACAAATGCCGACGACTGCGCTGTCTGACATGCTTCAGCAGGGAGAAATATTGCAGCCTGCGTTTGGCAGGGTGATTTGCTGTCAGAGAATTTCATAGCCTTAGGGTGCAATTACCAAAAGCTCTGGCGCCTGCCGCATTCAATCTGTGTTTAGGCACAGTCGTTAGGCAGGTACCTGAGGGGTACCCAGCGAAAGGCAGGAGGGCAAGAGCGCGTGGAGCCCATCCTGCCCCATGCAGAGGGATCGAAGTCAGCACTGGGATGTAGACATGGTGTAGAGGCCACAGAGCAGGCAGGGGAAGCAGTGGGTCAGATCTGGACCAGGTGGCTGCTAAGCCTCACCAGCTGCATGCAGGACTTCGAGAGAGGGACTGAATGATGAAGATATGCAAAAAGGCCAGCCTGAAGGTAAAAGCGGAATGGGGGCTGGCGGCCTTCCAAGGGAAGGGGTTTTAATCTGGGGCTTTTGTTTTATTCGAAGGGTTTTGATCCTCTGGTGGGAAACAGATAAGGGGACTAAAAGATTTCCCACGGGTGCTATGCACGTGGAGCAAGTTGTCAGCCCATCCATCCCAGCTGCTGATCCCGGCAGGCTTGGTCCCCACCACCCACCAATGGAACAAAGAGGCTTTAAAGTGAGAGCTGGAGTTGTGCGTGCCCTAAACTGGGATATCACTGGGTTGTAACCACAACATGAGTCTTGTCAAAGTGTCTCTGTTTTAAGCTGGTCAGATACAGATGATCCATTAAGGTCCTATGAGCTACCTTGGCCTTCTACTGGTGTAAGGACTCCCAAGAAGACATGAAGACAATGCAGTTTACTTTGCTGTAGAGCTACAATGAGACTTGGCTTTCTTTTACACCCTGCAAGGGGGCCCCAGGATAAAGCTAATTCCACTCTGTCCTGCGTTCAAGTTCTCTGCTCCACTGCACTCAGTCCTAGGCTCATTTAAAAACAGTCAGCAAATAACATATCAGAATATGTGTCAGATATTTTTTGATCTGAGAGTCTGGAAAATGTATGCAAAATCAAAATGAAAAAATCACGTAGTTCAGTTCGCTTGCTTATGAAACCTCAGTAGAATATTTTTCTCTGTAGTCTATGCAGATAAAACATAGGAACAGCTGATGATTTTTTTTTAGACTTCCTTTATACTGAAAAAATCCTACACTGATGAGTGATGTTACTAAATATAAAAGCAGATCTCCACAGCGGCCACATTAACAGATTGCTAAGTATTATGGGGCAAAAGTGTCTGTGCAGAGCTGCAAAGAGCAGAAGATAATGAAAACTTTGGAATCAGATAGAGGTGACCAGCAGGACCATGAGTCAATAGTCACAGTACCTGGAGTCAGAGCCAGCACAATCTGGAGGAACCAAAACAAACACTGCAGTATTTTTGGAAGGGGAAGGCTGGCAAGCACAGCTTTACCTGGGCAAGATGAAATGCAGCAGATGGGAAGATCCTGAGGGGGAGAGAAACTCAAAGGTGGGAAATTAAGCCTCATGGTCTTTGGCAGTCAATCAGGAAGTTGAGAAAACTCAATTGAAACTGTACGACAACAGCAGCAGCTTCACCCCCCCACACACAGAGGCATACTCTAAAGTCGTGCCCTGAGACGATGCAGCAGTGAGCAAGAGACGCAAGGGACCAGACTCAACGGACCAGTAATTGCGTGTTGTTCACAGAACTTGCTGGCAGCCATGATGGGCAATCATCCCTCTCCTCGGCACTGGAAAAATTCTTCCTATGAGGTGCTCTGCTCACTGTGATACAATGGGGAAGTCAGAGTCCAAAAATGAGACAGTCATGGGAGAGACTTTTGTTTTTTCCAAGACTTAGACCATCCACCCAAATTGCGAGGAGTTAGGCAGAATGATCCTTGCACGGCTGACTGGTTGCTTGCAGGGCAAAACTATTTGCTTAGAAGGACTTGGGAAGGAAAGATGAGCAGAGCAGTGTCCATTGCACCCTGGTGGGCATCCAAAGCATCCAAGGAGACAGTCAGCTTTGCCCAGCATGGCTTTGCCCAGAGAAATGGCAATGGTAATGAAAGCAGTCACCAGAGTCACCAGGATGGACTCCCTGCTCCCTTTCTTTCACCTTGCCTCAGTTTCCTCCCCTTGGTGTGAGCTGAGGACAAGGAACTCAGGCAAAATTACTGTGGAGGGCAAATCAAGAAGAGGGTAGAACAAATTGACCGAGGTAAGGAAAGTTATTAACATGCAAATCAATGTAGATAAGTCGGGGGGTAAGGGGAATCTGAGTTTAATTCATTTAACAGAGTGGAGATGTGAGGACCAGATCTGACAAGAATTTTAACAGAGAGACAACGCCTATGTGAGTGTTCTGTCTGTTTGTGTGCTTCAAAATTGTAACAGGGGACAGTGAAAGAAAATATATCCCTGTGGGCTATAAAATTTGCTAAAATGACTTTTCTCAACACTTTTGTGTGCCCATTCCTGCACACACATGCACTCTTCCAGCCCATCTAGCACCCCAGTTCACATCATCAGAAAACTACCCAGCAGATTTTTTAGGAGGAAGGTTTATTTTAACTACTTCCATTTAAGAGCACTTAAGCTGCATTTATTTGCCAAATAGTGTTGGCTTCCTGATTTTTATAGGACAGAGTTTTTATTTCAAAGGCAAGCTATTAAATTAAATTCCCCAATCTCTCTTCTCAGCAGCCCAAGCAATACAGCCCTCCAAATCTGTCATAGACTGAGGTGGGGATATTTTTTCTGAAAACCTGTTGTTAAAATATTGGCAGCACAAGGCTCCTTTAACATCACTGATTCTAAACAAAAGGAGACACAGACATGAGACGATTAAAAGACTAAAAACAGAAGCATATTTTGATTTCCCAGAGAATACAAGATATGCAAGAGTGGTGTTTGCAGAGGATTGGCAGGACATGGATTTGCCGAACTGGGAGCAGCTGTCATAGCAACCACATCCAGGCAGAGAACTGATGTCAAGTCAGACGTCACCTGGAAGGAAATTTCCCTGCTCAGAGGAACACTGTTATAGAAGGAAAACTTTGGAAGCTGTTGGCTAAGGCACCTTCATAAAACCTGGTGGATGCAGGTGAAGAAGTCCCTACTAGAAGGCAGCGATGTTTCATGGGAAGGGCAATGGTTTGAGACAAGAAATCTGGTTTATAGGCCTGGTTCTGCCTTTGCCTTGCACAGGCAGCTCTTGGCAAGACTACATGAATGTCTGCCTCATTTTCCCTATTTCTCAAATGGGGAGAGCCATTCACCACCTTTGCAAAGTCCATTGAGACCTCCCAATGGAAAAATGCTGTATATGCTGACATGAGCACCAGGGAAGATGCTCAAGCTTCATTAATGACTTCTGGTTTTCTAGAAGATGCATACACAGACAAACATTCAGCAGGCTCCTTTACCTCCCTTGTGCGGTGGCTTTTGCACAGTTCCACAGTGTAGCAACACAAAGAGCTGCTCAGCAGTGACTGCAAAGTAGGTTGCCTTGCTTGCCTTGCACATCCTCTGTTCTCTATTTAATGGTGTAGGGCATTTCTAGAGTCCTGGAAGAGCTGCTTTCAGCATGGGCTGTTTCGGCTAAGTGAGACAGAAGGAAAGCCACGAGCTGGACAGCACTCCCCAGCAGCCATCTGCACCAAACCCACCAAAGTCCCGTGTCAAGGAAGGGAGCGGGGCAGGACCTGGGTGGCTCTGGTGACACATGCCGTAGTGAATCTCTCCTCATGGCAAGAGAGGCTGCCATTGTGCTCACCAGGTGGGGGACAGCACCCACTGGGCATGCCTGGCTACCCTAGGAACAAAACCAGGCCCAAATCAGCCTGCCTCTCCAGCTCCAGCCATGCAAGGTCTCACATTTGTGCAGAATGCCTTGGCTATGCTTGTAGTGGTGTGTGGATCCTCATACTGCGGTGGGTTGTATCAGCCTGTGCTCACTTCCAAGGTGCATGCTCTGGTCCTCTTGCAATGTCAAACAAGAAATGCATATCTGAACGGTGCTTTGTCCAGGCTAGTTTATCTCACTTCTCAGAGTGCCCATACCAAGGCCAGGAGTCACTGTTCAGAGATGTCTCAGTATTGTTTATTTAATGTCCTTAATTTAGCATAGCTGAGTGTATAAGATACATTCTTATGAGAAATCTGGTTGGCTCCCTTTAAGTTCAGCCCTTTCACATTGAGAACAAAAATGTTGTCATTGTGCTGAACTGTAGAATGCTAAGAATAAGTGGGTACTTTGTCACCAGCAGTAACAGTGCGGAAAGCAGTCCAATTTTCTTCTTGCCTCCCTCAGGTTGCTCTTCTATTGCTAAAGCTCCCCAGTGTGTCTCTTCATCATGTTCAGCTATTTTTAGATGCCACTTCTCCACAGGCAGTTGATCCACAAATCAAACAAAGCTATGGAGTCTCCCAGTGTTATGGAGATTTTCAAAGGTTTAGTCCTGAACTGAGATCAGAAGACAGTTGAAAATTCCTTGACTTTTTTTCATTAGCCATGGCTCACAAGAGGGAGCCTATGCTGTGCCTGTAATCCAACGCCTCCTTAAGAAACCTCAAGTTCTGCCAGGTCCCAGAAAAGAAACATCCTCAGACCTAAGGAATAATAACGTAATGGGGCCCATCATTCTTAAGGCAGCTCTCATATTCTGTGCAAAAAATGTAGGTTTCTACTGAATTCTGGTTTTAATATTGATAAAGTCAACAGCTACATCCTTGAAACACATTACCATGTTTAACATGTTTGCAGCAAGTTTCTGTTTCCCTGGTATTAATTTTTGATACAGCAGTGTACTAATAAGAAGCCAAGAGATACAATGGAATGCTGACAATGTGGGAAAGTAATTATGATATCCTTCAGCTTACTTGAGGTGACATTGTTTTCCTACAAAACAAATTGCTTATCACAGACTCCATTACTCATGAGACAGTAAACATTTTCCACAATGAATGCCTCTTAGGCACTAAAAGGATCTTCAGGACATTTGTCAGACTCACTTGATTTTTTGGGGGAAGCTTTTTTATGCAAATAAGTCTAACTTCATGGAATATACTGAACAATATAGATGCATTTCTTTTTCCTTTTTTAACCCATTAGGAAAACATAGATGGCTGTGGATACTGGTGTCAATTCAGACAATTGAATTAGTAATGGGATTGGTGAGAGGCAAAGAGGTGCAACACTAGAGGTATGTAGACTGGAAAAAAGATAGTATTAATACAGAAAATGTTACCTCCTTATTTGAAGGATAACTTCTTTCTTCTGTGTCCTGAAGATGAACTGGTACTCCGGGCAGTTAGGGTGGCAGTCAGGGTCCAAGTCTATTGCCTTAGCAGCTTAGCTGCTGGCACTGTCAGAAATGCCGTCCAAGATGTGCAGAAAAGTTCTCAGTCACCTCTGTTTATTTCCTCATCTCATACGTGCCATGGTTCAATGGTCTACAGTTATCAGGTGCCAGGTACTTGGCCTCTCTTCAAGCCCATCATGTAAAGGAGAAAAAGATCTTTAATTTACCACTGTTCCTGAGATCTCTGCCCATCCACAGCACTGCAGCTGGTTAAAGCATCGTAACAAGGTCAGCATGAGGGAGCAATACCTGTACTATCTAAAACACCAGACAGCTTAAAACCACCAGCCCCAGAAGCTGGGTCATGAATTGCTGTATATCTTGAGCAATGCATTTAAGGACTGTCAGCACCTTCTCTCTGCATTGCTATGAAAGGAAATAAATGTCCAGATTGACTGAAAAGGGCTCCAAGCAGCTCAGAACATTTTATAATTGTGCTGAAGGTAGCTCTGAATGGTCCTGTTGTCTTAGCAGCGATGAAAAAGGAACAGCAAGATTTGCTGCTAAGTACATTTACTTCTTGACTGTTGAAATCATCTGTCTGAATGAGGCTCAGACAGCAATGTTTCCGAATTATGAAGGCCAGTGAAGCACCCTGCACTGAATGCTGCATTCACAGGAGTTTTACTGTGGCTCCCAAAGGAAACTGCATAGGAACTACACTGATGAATCTTTTCTGAAAACCATTTGCCTATTTCAAAAATACAGTCCTGAAATGTCCACATACAGAATGAGAGTATTTATACCATAGAATACAATGGCTTCCACCAGGAAGATCAATGCCTTATAGCACTAGAATTAGGTGGGGAGGTAAGAAGTGCAAGGCTTAATAAACATTTAATTAGACCTCAATCTTGCTAATATAGGATAAGCTGGAGACAAAACCAGCACCACCATCTGGAACACCAAGTTATTGAAAAATCAAGTAGCAACTATCTTCTGCTTCTCATAGAATCATAGAAACATAGAATACTTGGAGTTAGAAAGGACCTTTAAAGGTCATCTAGTCCAACCCCCTTGCAATGAGCAGAGACATCTTCAGCTAGATGAGGTTACTCAGAGCCCCATCCAACCCGACCTTGAATGTTTCCGGGGATGGGGCTTCTACCACCTCTCTGGGCAATCTGTGCCAGTGTTTCACCACCCTCACTGGGAAAAATTCCTTCCTTATATCTAGTTGAAATCTACCCTCTTTTAGTTTAAAACCATTACCCCTTGTCTTATTGCAACAGGCCCTGCTAAAAGGTCTGTCCCCATCTTTCCCATAAGGCCCCTTGAAGTACCGGAAGGCTGCAATAAGGTCTCCCCGGAACCTTCTCTTCTCCAGGATGAACAACCACAACTTTCTCAGCCTGTCCTCATAGGAGAGGTGTTCCATCCCTCAGATCATTTGTGTGGCCCTCCTCTGGACCTGCTCCAACAGGTCCATGTCTTTCCTGTACTGAGGGCTCCAGAGCTGGACGCAGGACTCCAGGTGGGGTCCCACCAGTGCAGAGTAGCGGGGCAGAATCAACTCACTTGACATTTTGGCCACAGTTCTTTGGATGCAGCGCAGGATACGGTTGGCCTTCTGGGCTCTGAGCGCACATTGCCCACTCGCGTCGAGCTTTTCATCCACCCATACCCCCAAGCCCTTTTTGGTAGGACTGCTCTTAATCCCTTTATCTCCCAGCCTGTATTGATAACCAGTTCCCTCTGGATGGTATCCCATCCCTCAGGTGTGTCAACTGCACCACTCAGCTTGGTGTCATCTGCAAACTTGCTGAGGGTGCACTCAATCCCACCATGTCATTAATGATGATATTAAAGAGACTGGTCCCAGTGTGGCCCCTTGAGGGACATCACTCATCACCAGTCTCCACCTGGACACCGAGCCGCTGACAAGTACCATATGGATGCTACCAATCCATTCAGTTCATCATCCACCGACGAGTCAAATCCATCTGTTTCCAATGCAGAGAGAAGGATGTTGTGAGGGACCATGTCAAAAGCCTTACAGAAGTCCAGATAGATAGATGACATCTGTAGCTCTTCCCTTCTCCACTGATACAGTGGACATATATAGTCTACTGATATATTCACTCCATCATAGAAGGGCACTAGGTTGGTCAGGCAGGTCTTGCCTTTGGTGAAGCCATGCTGGCTGTCTTAAATCACCTCCCTGTTCTCCATGTGCCTTAGCATACGTTCTAGGAGGATCTGTTCCATGATCTTCCCAGGCACAGAGGTGAAGTTGACAGGTCAGTAGTTCCCAGGGTCCTCCTTGCTACCCTTTAAAAATGAGTGAAATGTTTCCCTTTTTCCAGTCTCCAAGGACTTCACCTGACTGCCAGAACTTTTCGAATATCATCGAGAGTGGCTTGGCAACTACATCAGCCAGTTCCCTCAGGACTCTGGGATGCAGCTCATCGGGTCCCATAGACTTGTGTATGTTCAGGTTCCTCAGATGGTCTCAAACCTGATCTCTTACAGTGTGAGGGGCTTTGCTCCTCCAGTCCCCATCTTGCAGTCCATCCACTTGAGAGGTGTGGGAAGAGACACTGTCAGTGAAGACTGAGGCAAAGAAGTCATTGAGTACCTCAGCCTTCTTCTCATCCATTGTCATCAGTCTGCCAGTCTTGCTCATCAAGGAGGGTACGCTTTCTTTGACTTTACTTTTCTGGCTGACATACCTGTAGAAGCCCTCCTTATTATTCTTTGCATGTCTTGTCAAGTTCAGCTCCAGCCACGCCTTGGCCTTCCTGACCCCATTCCTACACAACTGGCCAGTGTCCCTATACTCATCCCAGGACACCTGTCCCTGCTTCCACTGCCTGTGCATTTCCTTCTTGCTCTTTAGTTTGTCCAGCAGGTCCTGACTCAGCCATGCTGGTCTCTTGCCTTCCTTTCCTGATTTCTTACACCCGGGGATTGAGAGCTCTTGCACTTCATGGAAAGCATTGTTAAAGATCTGCCAGCTGTGTTCTGCTCCTTTGTCCCTGAGGGCGGTTTCCTAGGGGGTCCTACTGAGTAACTCCCTGAAGAGCTGGAAGTTTGCCTTCCTAAAATTCTGGGTCCTGACATTACTCTTCGCATGCCCCATATCTCTCAGGACTGCAAACTCCACCTGAGCATGATCACTGCAGCCCAGGCTGCCTCCAATCTTGACACCACTTGTTAGCACTTGTGTTGGTGACCAACAGGTCCAATATGGCATCCCCTCTGGTAGGGCTGTCTGTTACCTGGCATAGGAAGTTATCCTCCATGTATTCCAGGAGTCTCCTGGACTGCCTACATCTCACCATGCTACTTTTCCAGCAGATGATGGGGTATTTGAAGTCCCCCAGCAGGACAAGAGCCTGCAAGTGCGATGCCGCCTGTAGCTGGAGTAAGAACACTTTGTCAATAGACTCCCCTTGATTGGGCAGCCTGGAGTGGACATGAACCACAAGGTTCCCTTTGTTGCCTCAGCTTATGATTCTTACCCATAAACTTTCAACCTGCTCGTGGCTATTCTTCAGAGACAGTTCTTCGCACTCTATCAATTTCTTGATGTAGAGGGCAATGCCTCCACCCTTCCTTCCTCACCTCTCCCATCTGAATAGCTTGTGGCCATTGATGGCCATACTCCAGTTATGGGATTCATCCCACCAAGTTTCAGTAATGGCACTTAGGTCATAGCTTTCTAGCAGCACAGTGGCTTCCAACTCCTCCTGTTTGTTGCCGATGTTGTGTCCATTGGTGTAGAGGCGCGCTTCAGCTGGGCTGTCAGCCATGTCACCCTCTTAGAGGAACACTCCTTAATTCCACTGAGGTGTTTCACTGGTGTTTCCCTGTTGGTTTCTATTACCTCAGGAGCCCCTGGCTCATCTTCATAAGTATTCAAGTGTGCTCCAATGTAGCAAGCATGTCTCAGAACAACAAGCTGAGGGCCTTCTCTAGTGACCCATCCCTCTAACCTTGGTGTGTCTTCCCACAGCTTGTCACAGGCAAGCCTGATATTATCCCTGTTCCCCTTCAAGTATCGTTTAAAGCTCTGTCAATGATAAGCCCCACTAGCTTGCGAGCAAAGACCCTCTTCCCCCTTTGAGAAAGGTGAATCCCATCTGATGCCAGCAAGCCAGGTGCAATGTAGGCCATCCCATTATCGAAAAACCCAAAAAACTGTGACAGTGACTACAGCCACAAAGCAATGTGTTAATAGACTGGGTCCATCTGTTTCTTCCAGTGTCACTTCCCACAACAGGAAGGAGAGAGGAAAAAATAACCTGTACTCTAAATTCCCTTACCAACTGTTCCAAGGCCCTGAAGTCTCTTCTGATTGCCCTTGGACTACACGTTGTGGCTTTATCACCACCCCCCTCGAAGAGATAGTCCAAGGTTCATACCAGCCTAGGAAGTTTCCTAGTGATATCCTTAACCTGGGCCCCATGGAGGCAGCAGACTTCCTAAGAGGAAGGTTATGTACGTGAGTCTTCTGATGCAGCGTTGGGAATTTCAACACAAATTGTTTTCATTCAAGTGTGTTATCAATATTGCTTAAAACGAAGTTTTCAGTTTATTTTATTTGCAGACTCCTATCATTTTTCAGCAGTTTCTACCTAGTCATCTGTTAGGTCTCTCTGGTTGCTTTTTGATGGCTGCAAGTTAAGCATAGCTACACTGCTGGCCACAGGTCACACAAAATCAGCTCCTGAAAAGGTATGCTTCAATGATCTGACACCATTAGCTAAAATCTCTGTGAGATTCCCCTTGAGAGACAGACAGGCACAGAAAGTTGCCCTATAATTCTCCTTCCTTCATGTTGACAGTATGCACAGGCATAACAACCTACACACTGAGGAGCCGTGAAAATGCTCACCAGTATATGACAAAAGCAGTCATTCTTCAGAGAGGTGAATACCACTTCTACACATTGACAACAAATGCAAATTGCTTAATATTTCATTGCAGATCTAAACATTTAATGAGCTGCTTCTTTGAAACGTCACTACACATCTGGGCATGGCTGGCTTTATTTTCTACATGCTGCTGCCTTGTAAAAAGGTAACTTCTAAACTTCTAAACTTGTAAAAAGGTAACTGCCTTGTAAAAAGGTAACTTCTCCCCTCTTACCACAGATAGATCTGTCGCCTGTGGTGTGAATTTTCCTTGCATTGTTGCCCCCAGGACTTGAAAAATAGAAAAATATTAGTGGTGACTACTACTACAGTAATGTTGTTGAATGGTCCTCAAGAGAGTGGTATGTAACAACAACTTTGGAAATGAAACTATTTATTGCTGTGTACTGTGGCATCTTTTGGTAATGGATTATCCTGAAATGAGATACTCTGATCAGTGAGAAACAGCTTGAAACCTTCCAGAAGTGGCAGCCATGCTCTGCATCAGTGAGTTGTAGCAAAGGACTGGAAAGTGTGATGTGGAGAAATGGCAGCCGATATCCCGCTCACAACAGGCTTTTGAGAAGAGCACTTTCTGGGGTATCTGTAAGGTGCACAGACTTGCTGAAGTCAACGTGCAGGAGCAGGGTGAAACAGTTTCTCTGCAAAAGAATTTCTGATTTTAACCAGAGAGAGTGGTAGGTATAGTAATGCACTCAGTCTTTTTAATTCCTGTACCACCATAATTAGGTATTAATCCCAGAAATGTAGAAAAAAAGATATGTTGACAGCTACTTGAAAACAAGTACCTCACACTGTAATTCTTAATATGGCCACTGAGCTTCAGGGAAGAAGTATTTTACCCTTTCAAATGTATTGTCCTAATTGTAGCTTGTGTTTTAACTGAGATTTCCTTTCTCTATTTCCCTACCAAAAGATACTACTATTCAGTAAAGTCCTTTACTAACCCTTACTCTTGCTGTGAAGTGGAGTTACTTTACTTTAGGATAGGACCCAGGAGCCCTACTGGTAAGATTGGGAAGTATTTGTCCTAGGTGCTGTATAAACAGAAAGCTTATTGATACTTTCAGAGGTAAAACACAGAGGAGAATAACCCAAATGCTTCCTACAGAGAGTTACCGACCCACCGTGAATGATAGGTGCGGACATCTACTACCATCCCATAGCAGGGTCCTCGGTAAAACACCCCAGTATATGGCCACGTTTCTACTTTCTGTTCTTTGTCCTTTCCATTTGGCACTAGTAAGAGTCCCTTCGGACCCACTCAGCCTGGTAATATCAGCTAAGAACCACAGCCTTACATCATATAACAGATATTACTTTATATCTTTTGAAACATTCATTATGTTAGCTAATCCACTTTTCATTTTCTTTCTCTGGAACAGGCAAGATAAGGACGCACAGCTGGCTTGCTCCGCAAAAAAGATGCTTTATTATCCAAATCAGGCTGTTTGTTTGTCTGCAAAATCAATTCAAAACATTGGGATTTTTTAAAGTTTTGGATCTTTGAAGACATAACTTCTAAATAAATACTAATTGCCAATATTACATGCCACATAGATTTTGCATTTGTAGGATCTTATTTTAGTTAATTCTCAGATGACAAGGAACACTTACCTAAGTACAAAACCAAGAAAGATATAGGGATTTTTTTTTTTGTTTATAAAATGTATGTGTGTGCATATATGTGTGTGTGTGTATGTGTGTATTTTTTCCATACGAAAAAAAGATGGACAGTTTACTGGAATATAATACAAAGCCAGATATAGAATAGTTATGGCGTTTTGCCCATTGAATCGGTGCTTAAGTTAAACCAGTGAACTTTTTGCCATTGGCTCCTATATTTTTTGGATCAAGGTCATAGAGTTTGGTCCAGGCCCATTGAAGTGACTGTAATCTTTAACAGAAAACAAAGTATTCACATGAACAGCTTCCTTTCCCTTTAGCAGCTGCCATGCTTTCAAAAGGCCAAGGTTTTGAAAAGCAGTTACATCTGGCAGAGGTTTAGGGAACAGGATAGAATAATTGGGCTGAGGCGCAGAGGAATTTGTAGAAAACCACCCACTCAGGAGCCCTGTGTAAGAAGCTTCCGTCCATTACTGGATGAAACACTTAGTTCTTTGGTGACAAGCTGGAGCAAAAGTGCTTTGCAGTATGACTCTGTCTACACAGCCCAACAACCTTTGTTTATTAAGTGTACTTAAATATTGATTTTCCTGGCCAGTGTAAAGAAAGTCAGTTACCTGTAGCTCCTGGAGAATGAAAAGAGGATGAAGACTGCAGCAGAGCAAGGCTGCATGCAGTTTTCAAAAGCACATGGAGTACATGGAGTACCTTGACCGCTGCTGTTGTCTTTACACTCCATTCCTGGAGCTGAGGTTTGGTGCAGGGGTCTTGCACACCAGGGATGCTGCAGGAGCTGCACATGAGCATTTCCCTCTGCCCCAAGTGGGACTGCCTTGGAGGGGGACAAGCAAGATGAGAGCACTCTCTGTCTTTAATGTGTTCTCTTGGGAACTCCGGCAGTGGCCTCCATGTGTGCCCTATAAGAAAAATGTCTGGAAAATACCCTGAGTGGTTACAGACTCACAGACTCACTTCTTGGGCTGTTACTTCTAATGGTGCTCAGTATGGCTCACAGTGCCATTGAGGAGATATTTGAGGGCTACAAGATACCCCTGTGTGATGGAGGTCGCTTAAAGCAGAGTAACATATAGTTTATCTGCTCTTAGGCAGCCAGGAAAGCAGGCAACAATGCGCTGGGCCCTGATGATGTAGATATGTATAATGAAGATGTGCCATATGTTTCTTTCAGTTTATAATTTTTCTTGTGATGACTTAATTTAACATGCTTGTCATAACATAGAATATCCCTAGCACACTCATCTTCTTAGCAGATACTTCTAGCAGACTAAAAGGTCATAAAGTTGTCCATGAAAGGAGTCTGAGTCTGTCTTTACTCAGCTAAAATATCCATACAAATGTCAATTAATACTCTGTTTCTTTGTGAGGAACATGAAAAAAGGGCACCTATTTATGTTTAGCCTAATAACCATTCTTCCTGCCTCTAAGAGAACTGAATGTGAAATGTTTAAAATTTTTTGTCATTTTTTTCTGATCCATCATTATTTAAATAATAATAATGATAAAAACAGTTAATACTTACTCGAAAGCATATATTTAAAATCTTGTCTGCTTAAGGGATTGCACTAAAAATGTCATTTCTAAAAAAAGATGTATTTAATTTCACCATTGTCTCTCTGAAAGGTTAAGTATATAGAGTAGAATTAATGCTTATGTTGATGTACAGATTATCTGTCTTGTCATTCAGTTTGATATTTTTCATAGACTATTTCAAACTCTAGAATGACAGATAAATTGCAGTTGCAACTGATTTATGAATTTTCTATGAAGAAAAAGGAAATAGAGGAGCTAAACCACCTCAGGAGCTATCTAACTCTCATTTCAAAATATTTTTAAAGGTTGGTTGTTTTTTTTCATAGGCATATATTTGTTTTTTGGGGAGGAAGCAAACTCTACAGCGTGTAGTGAAAATTTGAGTCATCTGTTAAGATGTAAGTCTTGAAAAGTAATGGCTTTTTTTTACAGAAAGAGCATTGTGCGTCTCAAACTCCAGAAAGGGCCTTCACATGCCTCATATTTATGCAGAAAATCTTCTCCCTGACTTAATGCTTGAATGACAGAATTGATATTTTCCCTCTCAGGAAATACAAATAGGAGAAGAATCTTGGCACTGCACACCACGCTGCATGGATGAAGAAAGTCCCCAGCTCTCTGGAGTTGGAGTGGGAGAATTTCCTACTAAAAATATGTTCTTCTGAAGTCATTCCCAAAGACAAAACTTATGTAAATAAAGTATTGCACCAAGTTCTTCCACCTCCACTTGCCTCACTCAAACTTATATAAAGCAAATTCCTAATTTCCAGAGCTCAATTTTTTCCCTACCCTTCATATTTCTAGATTTCCTGATAACCATTTTTTCTGTTGTTTAGCTATGCAAAACAAAAGCTAAGCACACAAAACCAACAGGTTCCCAACACCTTATTTCCACTGGTAGCCCTATATGACCTCATTTCAGTGACTGGGAGCAGTCAGCATTCATTTATCAAGAACAAACTGTGCCTGACCTACATGGTGTCCTTTCACGGTAAAACGACTGATTTGAGATTGAGGAAAGAGTCGTTGTCGTTTGCATGGATTTTAGCAAGGCTTTTGACACAGGCTCCCACAGGTTTTTCGTACCCAGCTTGGGACATTATGGTCTGTATGGGTAGGCAATCAGATGGGTAAAAGCCTGGTTGGATGACAAAGCTCAGTGGATTATGGTTCCTGGTCGGACCCTACCTGGATGTTTGTGGTAAGTGGGGTATTGCAAGTCTGTCCTGGGATCTGTCCTTTTTCCTGGGTTTATCAGTGACCTGGAAGAGGTGGAGGAGCATGCTCTCATCAAGTTTGCAGATGACACCAAGTTGTGGGGATGACTTAATATACTGAGGGGTAGGGCTGCCATTCAGAGGAACTAAGACAGGCTGGAGGAATGGGACGACAGGAACCTTATGAAATTCAAAAGGACAAATCGAAGTTCTGCACTTGTGAAGGAAGAAGCCCCTGCAGCGATGTAGGATGGGGGCTATGTGGCTGGGGAGTAGCTCTGTGGAAAGGATCTGGGGGCCTGGGAACAGGGAGTTGCACAGCAGCCAGCAGCGTGACCTGGCAGCAATGATGGGCAACAGCCTCCTGGGTTGTATTGACAGGAGCAGAGTCAGTATATGGAAACTGACCCTGCCTTGGGTAGGAGGTTGGACTACAGACCTCATGAGGTCCCTTCCCACCTGAATTATCCTGTGGTTCTAAGAGAGTTTCTGATAATGAACAGTAGTCTGTGACCATATGATTTGTTTCTATATAGCTCCTGTATTAGTTAGGAGTAATGGATGAAACTTGCTGCTCCCAGAGTATTTGTTGGAAGCTGTGACCTCTGTGTTGACTGCAAGGTCCAGAATGCAGGGTGGTCTGGAACTTAGGAAGTGTCTAAGCACCCAAAGAGAGATTTTGGAATAAATTTTCCAATGTATTTGTAAGGGGAAAACTGCTTAAATAGTTTTGAAATACAGCTTGACAAATTTATGAACAGAATTATGTAATACAATTGCCAGGGATGGCAAGGACAGAATTCAGTGACCTAGGAGCCTGTGCAAGCTTATGCCTTTTGTTTTGACAAATGCAAGGCCAAGCTCCTCATATTCAAGGATAAATAAATGGAAAATTAAACATAGTAAATGTTGTAAATATTTCATTGACATTTCGTACGGTGAAATTGAAAGCAATCTTTTGCCCAATATTAGAGTTTGTAGCTGTGAGGCTTGATAACCATGATAATAAATGGTATTTATATTCTAGTGCAAAATGGATATCAGAACCAAAATGCACAAATATGGACAAACCTAATTAAGCTGTGATTGGTTTATTCATATCACAGCAGCTGAAGGCTATAAGATAAACAACTACAAAGCAGGTGCAGCATATACCATTGGCTTGATTATTAAAAATCAACTTTGTATTCAATTCCAAAATAAAAAAAAAGGAGATTGTAGACAAATTGAGAGAAAGTCAGTCATGCTATAATGGTATTGCATCATAACAACCTAATTTTCTTCATGAAGTAATTGCGTAGTTCCAGTTTGTCATGATAAATCAAGCCCAAACCTGACAGCAGGAAGATGTAAAAAAAGGCAAAATGTTCTCCGTGATGCATGGACTGGGATATCATCTAGAGAGGGCAAAATTTACAACAATAACACTTATATATTTATAGTCAAATGACTGCAACTTCATACAGCAAACTGCAGTTTCAGTGGAAGCAAATGCATGTTTCCACAGTAGCATACTATCCACAGGCAGCATTTTTCTATTGAGATACCTGCCAAAGACCTTAATGGAGCCAGGGGAACCACAGCCATAGTTGTATTTAGAGAATCATAGAATAGTTTGGGTTAGAAAGGACCTTCAAAGGTCATCTAGTCCAACTCCCTTGCAATGAGCAGGGACATCTTCAGCTAGATGAGGTTGCTCAGAGCCCCATCCAACCCGACCTTGAATGTTTCCGGGGATGGGGCTTCTACCACCTCTCTGGGCAACCTGTGCCAGTGTTTCCCATCCCACCATCACTGGGAAAAATTTCTTCCTTATATCTAATTGAAATCTACCCTTTTTTAGTTTAAAACCATTACCCCTTGTCCTATTGCAACAGGCCCTGATAAAAAGTCTGTCCCCACCTTTCTTCTAAGCCCCCTTTAAGTACTGGAAGACTGCAAGAAGGTCTACCCAGGGCCTTCTCCAGGATGAACAACCCCAACTCTCTCAGCCTGTCCTCATAGGAGAGGTGTTCCATCCCTCAGATCATTTGTGTGGCCCTCCTCTGGACCCGCTCCAACAGGTCCATGTCTTTCCTGTGCTGAGGGCTCCAGAGCTGGATGCAGGACTCCAGGTGGGGTCCCACCAGTGCAGAGTAGAGGGGCAGAATTACCTCCCTCGACCTGCTGGCCATGCTTCTTTGGGTGCAGCCCAGCATATGGTTCACTTTCAGGGCTGCAAGCGTACATTGCCAGCTCATGTCCAGCTTTTCGTCCACCAGTACTCCCAAGTTCTTCTCAGCAGGGCTGCTGTCAATCCCTTCATCCCTCAGCCTGTATTGAGATTGGGCGTTGCCCTGATCCATGTCAGGTCCTTGCACTTGGTCTTGTTGAACCTCATGAGGTTCACAAGGACCCATTCCTTGAGCTTGTCCAGGTCCCTCTGGATGGCATCCCATCCCTCGGGCGTGTCAACCACACCACTCAGCTTGGTGTCATCTGCAAACTTGCTGAGGGTACACTTGTCTATGTCATTGATGAAGCTATTAAAGAGTACTGGTCCCAATATGGACCCCTGAGGGGCACCACTCATCACCGATCTCCATCTGGACATTGAGCTGTTGACCAGTACTCTCTGGATGCGAACATCCAACCAATTCTTCATCCACCAAAGAGTCCACCCATCAAATCCATATCTCTCCAATTTAGAGAAAAGGATGTTGTGGGGGACTGTGTCAAAAGCCTTACAGAAGTCCAGATAGACAACATCAGTAGCCCTTCTCTTGTCCACTGATGTGGTCACTCCATCATAGAAGGCCACTAGGTTAGGCAGGCAGGAGTAGCCCTTGGTGAAGCCATACTGGCTGGCTTGAATCAACTCCTGGTTCTCCATGTGCCTTAGCATAGCTTCTAGGAGGATCTGTTCCATGATCTTCCCAGGCACAGAGGTGAAGTTGACAGGACAGTAGTTCCCAGGGTCCTGCTTGCTACCCTTTTTAAAAATGGGTGCAATGTTTTCTTTATATCTCCTTCAGTTTTAACAAAGCGTCAATCCACAATCCTAACAGGCATATTCATACTTACTATGAGGGTATATGGAATGCCAGTGACCTCCCACAGCAGGTTTGGGTATGGTCCTGAGCACTCATGAGAAGGGAAGAGCCCTGAAACATGGAAGCAGGAGGGAAAAGTTCCACAACCCACTGCTGCTGGTGCTACTGGAAGAGTGTGGCAGGGAGGCAAGCCCCCACAGCATGGTTGGCGTACTTCTCAGCAGAACTGCAGTTGGATGCGATAGGGCTATTATGGGTTAATCTGGGATGGGTAAGGTACAATTTTGTTTTGACCGCACAGTACCATAAAGGAAATAAATAGTGCTTAGCCTGTAATGAAACTCAATAAAATTCAGTTCAGCAATATCAGGATTGATCACTGTAAATTGACATTGCTATTTCCACACACCTCCAAAAAGCTGACCAGTGTAATGTACAAAGCAACTGCACGATTTCAGAGTTGCAACAGCTACAAGTGTTATTAACCGGCAGAACCGCAACTAGAACATAGATGGTAACTTAGAAATACATGACAGAAGTATCATATTGGAAAAACAAGGGCAGAAAAGCAAATTTGAAAGGGAGTAACATGAGTTAATGTCATGATTGAAAACCCCTTGCAAGTTCCTGTGCTCTAAGTTCGTATTGTTTTTCTTAAAGAAAATAAAAGATTGTTTTAGAGTTTTGTGTGTATAGTGCCAGTGCCTTGTGCAGGATATACTGTCTGGTAGGCATTTGATCAGTGTCGATGCCAGTAGAAAGTAACAGCTTGTTTCAGTCACCTAACCAGGGATATGCAGCTCTGTGTGAGATGCTGGGTCCGCAGCAGCCAGGTCAGAATAGGAAAGGTCTCCCTGAAGTCCTGCAGGACACCTGACAGCATCAGGCAAAAATGTGGGGTATACTAGAATGTCTCAAATGGCAATAGATGCCTGTCCTCAGGCAGTGTAACCAAACCCTAAATGTATGTGTTTTACAGGGAAAAAGTATGCAGCATGGTTATAAAAGTCATAATTATTTCTGAGGATTTTTCCAATAGGGATCTGGGAGAGGAACTTTTTCAGCTAGTGATATGACCAGGCATTGCAAGTATTGATCAAGGAAAAATTTATTTACAGAGATTTTTCAAATACAAACATAAAATAGCACATATTATATATATATTTTTACAAAAATGAATATTGAAATAATAAACATGGTACAGCACAATACGACATCAATGAGCTAAACATAACAGCAACAGAAATCTATGTCTGGAATAAGTTTCCTGTTAGTTGTACATAACCAACAGAGCTCTACAGTACTGTGAGTGGAATTTCCAGTGGACAGAAAAACGTCCATTTACCGCACTTCATAAAAGTACTATAGGGAAAGGCTACATATGCCAAGTAATTATGTTGTATTTTTGTAATAATGCTGAAAACACAGAGGCTTAATAAAAGTTATATAGGGCTGAATAAGCAATGGCTAAATGTTTGGGGAAGAAAAATGTGTAGAGAATATACAAAATACTGATAAAGTGGCTTATTGGTCCTTTTATTAAGTTTAATGTATAGATTAAAAAGTGTTGCAACACTGAATTTTAAACCACCGGAGAGAAGTAAAAAAAAAAAAAAAAGAAAAAGAATCGCACAAAAAAAGTTTCCTCTCTACTCATTTTGTGCCATGGTCAACATCTGTGCGTGCGTGTGTGCTTTCGGGAATGCCACACCAAGGGGCTGCCGGGTGCTACCCCAGCCCACTGGCACTGCCATCCCCTCACCATCCTCTCAATTAATCGGTGCACACAGAATTTCAACATTTGCCAAAGTGGTATTTTCCTTGCTTATATTTTTGCGGAGCAGACCATGGGCGGGCTTGAGTGAGGAGGCCTGTCCCTATCCAGTCCAGTCCAGCCCAGCAGCTTTGCAACGCCATTCACCTCCCTGCCTTCCCTGGTGACACCCACTGTCCCACCCCACACCTGCTCCAGAGAGAAAGCACTTAAAAATTTCTTGTTCATTGTCGTTATCCAGAAGACGTCGGCAAGCCCCTTGGGTGTCCGGCAGTGCCCGGGGCAGGCTCAGTAGGGGTACTGCTTCTGCTTCTTGCCCGAGAAGCAGGCCAGCCAGGTGCACACCAGCATGGCTGCTGCT
>NW_010559917.1:95667-95934 GCF_000687285.1 Phaethon lepturus
CCCGCCCGTGCAGTAGTAGCCCCAGCCGATGTGGCAGGTCCCTGCAAGGGAAACAGAGTGACATGGCACAGGGTTAGCTGGGGGACGAAGCGCTGCCACCACCCTCCTTTCTGCCCACTGAGGAAAAAGCACTTTTCTAGGTTTCTGCCCACTTGTACATCCTCTTCAGATAAGGATCGCAGGGCATAATTCAAGCAATTAGAGAAGCCAAGCTGTGTAAATGGCTCCCCTTAATTTTCTATAATGGTTCAGTAGGCGGTCTTTTCA
>NW_010559917.1:96044-100136 GCF_000687285.1 Phaethon lepturus
GGCCTGCCCAGCCAGGGACCGCCCACGGCACCACTCTCCACAGTGGCTGCAGTTGGAAGAGGGTATTTCCCACCCTTCTCTTTCTTCTCCTCCAGGCAGCATCTGAGGTTATTGTGATTATTTTTGACTGAGATTTTGAGGGTTTGCATGTAACATGGGCCAGGGCCTGCTCCCTTCAGAAAGAGCTGGGTGGGTACACCTCTGCCATCTCAGTGACAGGGCTCAAAACTGGACCTGGCTACAAGCTGCTGGGTGACTACAACCCAGGACATGGCTGCAGGGAACCCATTCACATCCCCCTCGCACAGACGTTAATCCTGACCAGGAGGCTCCTGGTGGCAAAGGATCATGGTGTCAGGAGTCCACCTGCATGGTGGCTGCTGTGGGAATGGAGTCCACAAATATAAGAATAGAGAAATTTCCCTATCACCACCCAAGGTCACAACTCAATGCTTAAAACCTCACTGATCTTTTGTTTAATGTGTTTAATAGTGTCACAGTATGGCCTTGAATACACTTAATGGCCACAGTGTCTTCATACAGCCAAACTCATCACCAGCAAATGGTGCTGGGGAATCCCATGGTGGACCATGAAGTGATTGCTCCCCTTCAACGCACCACTGTGTCTGCAGTAGAGGAGGAGATCAGGAAAAAGAACAGCAGCTGCAGCAGGGAGAAAGCCTCCTCACAGAGATCTCTGAAAGCAAGGAGATGGCTGCTGTTACTCTATAGGATTTCAGCCCATCTTGAAAGTAATTTTCACTTGGTCTGCATCATCTCGGTCATTGTGATCTTCAGTGCTTGGGACTAACTGTAACTGAGGTTCTCCCTGTATCGCAATCTTGGGTGATATCGCCCTGCGTTGAGCAGTGAGTGCTCTCAGTAAGACACAAGCAACAATACAACACTTCCTTCCCAGCCTCTGGAAAAAGCAGCAGAAACCATTCTCCCCTCCAGAGAACAGAAGGTAGCAGCAGAATTTCCATCTAGAAAGACAGAGCTGAAGCAGGTGGTGTGTCAATCCTCTGTCCCAGTGGCATCCTTGAGGGATAGGCTTCCTGTTCAGGCAATTATCAACTTGGCTAATCCTGCCTTAGGCACAAGACACACAAGATGTCTGTACACCTCAACATGTCCAAAGCATTAGCATGCCTCGAGGCAAAGAGTATGTCCATCAACTGTCTGCAGGATATTGTAAGGCCAGCTTTGTAAGGAGACGTTAGTGGGAGGCAACACTTATGCTCTTGGCCACTCTGAAGATCTTAGGTTGACACCACAGAAGGAAGCATAGTACTCGTTTCATTTTTGTCTTCATAACCCTCAAAACTTTTTATTTAAAAAAGTGTCCAGTGAAACAAAAACCCTGATGTGACCAGAAGACTTGAGGACCTGTGGCCTTGGCTTGAGCTCATTAGCCTCTCTCATTAATGTGCTGGAGCAGACACCATTTTTGGCTTCCTTACAGAAAACCATACAGAGAATCTGACTTCCTACAGAGAAGACCATCAGAAACCACGGAGAGCTGCCAAGTGCCTGGCAATGTCATTGATGCTGATCCTTGCCCAATTGCAAAGCAGTCCCTGGAGAGACCTGTCTCTGGACCATCTATTGCTTTGCCTGCATACACACACTGTCTATAAGCTTTTGCTGGGAATGTCAAAACCAGACTTAAGCACACACCAGATGTCTAAATCCATTGGATTGCTTTGAAAATGACCATGTTTATGTCAGGATGGAGTGTACTAAAGCATTTCTTGTGATAAGATGGACTTCATCTGACAGGTCTTTTTAAATTTCTAAGTATTCCTAAAACTACTAGAGAATTGTAGCTGCAGCTTGAAAAAGTAAATCTTTCTCAACATGATGCTCCCAGATAGAGAAAATAAATGTCAAAATACTACTTTAAATAGAGTTTAAAGATTCACCTGGTAGCACTGCCCAAAACTGTGACCTAAGTGGGATAGAATGAAGTAAATTTGAACATTTGCATGGTGCAATTTCGAATTCTGTGCCTTGGCAGTGGGAGAGGGGGTGAGTGTACCTGATACATACTAATAAGAAAGAACTGTTAAATCAATGTCAGAGATATGCTCAACAAATACAACATGCACAATCAGTCTTGGCTGAAAAGAATAATGTTTGTTTCTCCATACCATGCTCCATTTACCCTAAGGACCTGCCCTACTTAATGCTCTGAAGGCATGGCAGGCAGCCTCTTGATCTAACAAATGCAATGTAGTTCACAAGTGTGAGTTGGGTCAAGATGAGCAAATGAAAGAATGGGAGAGTACAGGAGAATGGATGAAAGAGCTGGGAGCCTGACCTTAGAGCAATAATAACACAGCAATAAACCTGGCCATTATTTCCAGTCTGTGCCAGGAGCAATGGGAGGCCTCGGATAAAATACCTTGATCTGTACTTGGATGATGCTGAGCAGAACAGTGTTTCAAGCTATTGTGCTGTAGAAGAGCCTGCAGCTGGGAAGGTGTCCAAGGGTATAGGACTTCACTATAGTTTTCATTGTAAGTATAGGTAAGTCCTAGGCCCATAGCTAATAAGGACAGAGACAATCCATCTCAGGTACCTTTGTAATGAATGATTGCCTACACTGCATAGCCATGTGTCAAAATGAAACAATGCTACCCCTTTTATAATCCTGTATTGCACAAGGAAAAAAAGAATATTTTGGAGTTAATGTTTCTGCTCTGGTGTTCTCATTTTACTGCATGTATGAGCTATTTTAATCCACTGCACCCTAAAGAAAGATTGTTGGTTGTCAATAACTAGGTAATTCAGTTGGAGTTTAAATTGTAAAATGAATTCTCCCTCACTTTGATATTAAACACGCATTTTAAAAAGAACAAGAAGCTTTATAAAAAGCAGGGTTAATAAGTAATTAAATGTAACATCAAGTGACAAGAAATACACCTGTAGAAATGCTATATGTTAGAGAAGATAGACTTTGCTTTCTAGCTTTATATTTTTGTATTAATAATGGGCACCACAGAAGGACCCTTTGTCATGTTCAAATTTTATTGCACTGACATCAGTGGGACTAGTCTTGTATTCAGAGGTAAGCAACCGGTCAAGAGCTTTGCAGAACTAGGGCTTAAATTCAACCATCAAGTAGAGCCGTTTGCCTTCATGGTACCCATCATATTAAAGATTAGAAATGCTGCATTGCAGTTTCCCCTTAAGTCAAAACTCTAAAATGAAGAGCAAGACCACTGAATTACCTGATAGAATTAAAACAATTAGTGAAACCATGTCAATTTTCCCACACACACAAAGGCACAAAAGCTATTGTTTTCCTTAAGGATGCATAGGAATAGAAGGTAGAAGTGTGCCAGTCCTCTGAGGGCGTGGTGATGCGTGCAAGAATGTGTACATGTTCTTGCTCATAAGATGGGCTGGATCTGTTTTCATGCCAAAGCAAATTCCCCAGCAGCTGAAGTACTCTTCTAGCTGATAGAGAGGATATGCATCGCAGCAGCTTCCTTCTCTGCACAGAACTGGTGTTGCTTTTAACAAATCAGTCTTTACCTGACATGTCAGTATGGAGGGAGAAATTGTGGCTTTAGTGTTTTGTTAGTGCTGGATCTTTTTTTTTTTTTTTTTTGGTACAGGAGAGCATAAATAATTGCAGATCTTGGCTGCTCAGTGAAGCAGGACTGTCCAAGTCAGCCCAGGTAAATTTGTAGCCAGCCATTAAGAACTTTGTTTTCACATTTGTTTTACTGGGATTGGCAGCAAGAGTGTCAGGATGAACTCTGAAATCATAGAATAACAGACCTTGCAGCTATAGGGGTAGATGGCCATTTTCCAAGCAAATAAAAAAAGGAAAGACTGGAAACATTACACTCTTCTTTTTTTGTAAAAGGATTGAAAGAAATTGCAGTCCCTGAGGATAAAGGACAAAGCAAGGTGAGTGAGGACACTGTCAAAAGAAGATTCAGCAGAAAAGAGTCACAGAATCACAGAATCATTAAGGTTGGAAAAGACCTTTAAGATCATCAAGTCCAACCATCAAACCAAAACCACCATGTCCACTAAACCATATACTGAAGTGCCATGTCCACACATTTTTTGAAT
>NW_010559918.1:0-4682 GCF_000687285.1 Phaethon lepturus
GTGGGTGTCCAGGTGGCTTAACAGGTCCTTTCTCCTGTCTTAAAACAGTGTTATGTCGGATGGAGCCCAAAGTCATGGAATAAGTGAACTCAGTAGACATTTCATAGACATTTGTGGACATATTACAGACATTTTACAGGGGTAGTGGTTAATGACACTGTATTGGATAGTGTGATATCTGAGCATGACGTAAATGGTATGGAATAAGCGGTGGATACTGTCCTCGTTTCAGCTGAGATAGAGTTAATTTTCTTCATAGAAGCTAGTATGAGACTATGTTTTGGAATTGAGATGAAAAAATATTGATTATGTACTGATCGTTTTAATTGTTGCTAAGCAGTCAAGGACTTTTCAGCTTTCTGTGCTCTGACCTGCCAAGCGAGAAGGTGGGGGGTGCACGGGAAGGTGGGAGAGGACACAGCCAGGGCAGCTGACCCAAACTAGCCGAAGAGATATTCCATACCATATGATGCCAGC
The DNA here is from genome assembly GCF_000687285.1 of Phaethon lepturus. Taxonomy (NCBI): domain Eukaryota; kingdom Metazoa; phylum Chordata; class Aves; order Phaethontiformes; family Phaethontidae; genus Phaethon; species Phaethon lepturus. The sequence goes on from NW_010559918.1 coordinate 478, forward strand.
CAGGGCAGCTGCCCAAAACTAGCCGAAGAGATATTCCATACCATATGATGCCATGCTCAGTATATAAAATGGGGGAGTTGGCTGGTGAGGGGCCGCAGCTCGGGAACTAACTGGGCATCAGTCAGCATGTGGTGAGCAATTGTTCTTTGCATCACTTGTTTTGTATATTCTTTTATCATTATTTTTATCATTATTCTTCTTCTTTCTGTTTTCCCTGTCCTATTCAACTGTCTTTATCTCAGCTCATGAGTTCTACCCTTTTTCTTTTTTGGTTCTGTCCCCCATCCTGCTGGGCTGGGAGGGTGAGCGAATGGCTGTGTGGTTGTTTTGGCTACCTGCTGAGTTAAACCACAACAGTCCTTTTTATGAATTGTGAGGAGTGGCTTTTAATGATTTATGAGGAGTGGCCATAAAGGTAATTGCCATTAATAGAAAGTTGTTGGGAAAGCATCAATTACAGAAATAGAGGACATGCAGTTGTCATACCTTCACTGCTTCCTAGTTTCCCACATGCCAGTTAAGAGACAGGATAGCGTAACTGAATTAGTAATGAGCGAAACAGAACAGCTAACTCTTAAATCCAGGAGAGTAAATAAATTGCTATACACAACAGTTCTACAGTATTTCTTAGAAATAAAAATTAAGGCAAAATAGCCTGAATTACAATTGACCCTTGTAATCAGGTGATGCAAATTTTAATGTTAGTGAATTAAACTGTCATTGTTTTGATGAAACACTGATGTGATTTACTCCAGTTAAATAGAGGTATTTAGCTTGACATAGAGCTTTTATAGGAAGGTAGAAGCAGATTCTGGAAGCTGTTTTTTTTCAAAAAGGAAAGGCAGAGAAGCCACTCGTGTGTATCTTTGCGCCAGAACTACCGGTTCCCTTATGTTCCCTCACTCGTTTATACTGTGACTAGGATTGTGCATTCATTTGAATCTGTACTTAGTAACTCACTGAAAAGTGACTTTTTTTCTCTGGCTTCATACTTCATACCATGGTTAAGTCACTTGGTGTTTGTTAGCAGAGCATAAGTAGTTCGATCAGATTGATTTATATCATGTTGCTCACAAATTGGTGTTAAATGTATGTGTAGGCAAAGAGAGGAATTGAAGATCCTGGTATTATACTCTGTCATTTATATTAAGCTTTCCATTTTTTTTCATTTCATAAGGTCTTGCCTGTCAAATGCAAAAACTCTCATCATTATTGTGCAGGCCTTTTGCATTTAGAATGATTAAAGTTTTGAGATTTTCTTGTGTAAGGACTTAAAGGATCGTGTTGTAATTAAGAACATTTGAAACGCTTTCAGCTTTATTCTTAAAGTGAATTTTGGTCCCTTTTTTTGTAAGATTAGGAAGTGTATAGCCAAGGGTGATCCCAGTTTTCCTCTTTCTGAATCCTAAAGTGGTTTTAAATCCTTTTTGTGTGTTTGTTTTTTTTTTTTTAACATGTTCCTATCAACCCCTTTCTTCTTTCCTAGGACTGTCTTGTCTCCAAACCTCCCCACCCCCTCCCCTTCTCTCTCTCACAAGAGACATAGACATAACGTGACTGTACCTGGATCTTATGAAAGTTGTTTTAAAAAGTGCAAGGGGAAGCCAGTGATCAAAGCAGGAGTGCATTAGATGATTGTAGAAGCAATAATGAGATTCCAGATACTGGAATGTGGTTGGAATAAAGATAGGATAGATTGCATGGGTTTGAAAGGGGAGATGCTACTTGGAGGTGACTGACCTTGTGGGGCTTCTGTAGTTTTCATAAGGTTCACATAAGCACCCAATATTTAGGAAAGAACGCTGGTAATGTTGTTCCTAATATGGGACTTAAAGAGCATTTGGTAATGGAGCACTAAAATGGTTACTTTTGGGTGCTTATCTGAATTAAACTTTTGAACCTTCTGAAGTTCACCCATAATTATAGTCAGCCTTCTAGTTTTAATTGTGTTGCTATCAGTATTTCAGCAATGAGGCTGAAAATACTCTAGGTTTTCTTCAGATTGAAATTATAAGTTACAATTCAAGCTAGTTATTTTTATGCTCTATTTTAGCAAATGCTCATTGAGAGGTGCAGCATATTATAGATGAAACATGCTGAAGTAACATAAAATCCTAATTAACATTTTAAAATTTTATTAAAAACAAAAAGGAAATTCCCAAATTATCATAGTTTAATATGCATTGTGAATGTATTTCCCTTTGTTTTTTTATTATGGGTCAAACTGCTAACTTTTTTTGGAGGCTTTCATTAGTTTGAAAACATTAAGAACAGCACAGCAATTTGACCTTTGCTCATATTACCCAGTTTTCATTCTGCTGTATTGTTACCATTTCTGATGATTATGATATAGGATGCTTAGTTGTTACATAATTTGAAATGTCTATGTGTAACTCTGCATGACACAACAGAAAGAGGCTCCATCATTGATAACACTTAGGCAAAAGGAAGATAATTTGATTTGCTGTTTTTTTCTCTAGATGGGTTCAGCTTTGTTTAATTTACTGCAAATACAAGCAACTGAATTCCAAACTGAAGTTATGGAGCTCTAAGATACACTGTTACAGGTTGTCATCTATCTTGTCTTGACCTTGTGAAAGGCCTCAGCTTCAGTTTTTCTTTCCTGGATTTTTAAAACACTTTCCCTTGTCTGCTTTCAAATTAAATAGTATACTTTCTACTAGTGATTTTTGGCCTGGCCTTTCCTTTTTACCTCATGTGTTTTTAAGGCTGGCTTATTAAAAACAGCTGCTTAGAGATATTACTGCTAGGATAGTGGTAATAAGGAAATATCTCAAATCAATAGCTATGAAACTAAGGTAGTACCAGGTATAGGGCTGAGCTGGAGAACAGAAAGCTTTATGCACCTTAGATGAATTTATCTGTTAACTTTCCAAAATCAGCTGAAAATAAAGAAGCCATAGCCATAGTAGTACCTGGTATAATTCCATTTTCATTTAATGAAATAAGAGCAGAGATGGATTTTCCACTTATTTTTAGATATCTTATTTGTTTTCAAATGACTATTAATGTTATTTTTCATTTCATGTAAAGGCTGATGGAGAATTTACTTCAAATTCTACTCTTTTAAATGCAAAGCAACAAACAATTTTCAAGAAATGTGCCTATGTTTAAAAGAAATTACAAAAATACATTCTTTCATTTATTGTTTTTAATATAACTTATTTCTACAAATTGACACATTGTGTTATTTTAGTTAATAAGTTTTCTGTGTTTCACATAGTTTTCCATAAGGAAATATTCTGTTGATTTTGGGATATTGTATGTCTGTCTCAGACAGAACTCCTTTCTGATTTAAGCAGAGGTTTTTGCTCAAATATCAATAGTATGATACAGCCCATAGTAATTTTACATTACTTTCATTTTGTCTTTATGGATTTACTGAGAAAAGCTTATGCTGAAAATAAGGTCTGAATAAGGACTACCAGACTATGTCAGTAATAATATCTAGTTTTGATGTAGTGCTTTTCATTCTATCTCCCAAAGCAATTTAGGAAGAAGGAAACTATTTTTTTCATTTTATGGAGTAGGGAGGTGAGCTGACATGCATAGAATCATCCTGCAAACAGATGAATGACTAAAATAGTTTTGGAGTGCTGTAGCGATTAATTCACACAGTTCAGCTGATTATCAGTTTGGAATTACAATGTCTAAGAGATGTTAGTTCAGTGAATTTGGAGGAGTCTAGTGCCACAAAGAAGCCTGAGTATACAAAAAGAATTCATTTCCTATTGGAAGGAAATTATTAAATACTCTCATTTGTGGATATGTTAGCCTGGCAATGAAATACATGTTTTAATTATTACTTCCCCTTTTATGTTAATATATAGATGGTGTACTTGTGTAGCCATATCAAAAGTGAAATTCTGCAAGTAAACCCTGGAGCACAAACCAGAATTCTGGATTCAAATCACCCTGAAATATAGATGCTTTCAAATTCCAGACTGTTATCCAGATCGGATTTTTTTCTTCTGTCTATATTTGGGATGGTTGAAATCTTTGTTTCTTAATGCAGTTGAATTTTTGGGTTTTCAGAACACTGAACCGAACTTCACAAAATCTATTGATTTAAACAGCTACTGATTTAAACATTTGAACTTGATCAGATGCAAAATAAGCACAGAGTCAGAAGTAGAATTGTCACAGTCTGACACTTTTCATAGAATCATAGAATCTTTGGGTTG
>NW_010559919.1:0-11192 GCF_000687285.1 Phaethon lepturus
CCGCCGACACGTTGTTAAAGCCTGAAAGGGCGCTGCCAGCCCGCCCTCGCTCTTGCAGCGCTTTTTCTCTGGTCAGTACGGAGGAGGTAACACTGAGCCACCAAAGAAACCGGGATGTGTTCTGCCTCCCTCCCAAATTATCCCGTGCCCATATTCCAGGGGAGACTATCCTCTGCCTCAGCCCACGGGGACTGCGTCCCCGCGTCTGCCCCAGCGCCGTGGCCGTCGCTGTGCCGTGAACTGAGTCACTTTTAATACAGCTTGCTAAAAGCGAAGGCCGCGATGTGCTCCTCTCTCTCAAACTCTCCACCTCTGGTATCCCTCAGATTAACTTCTCCCCATCTTTGACATTATCAAAACGTAGACACCTTTCCTCAGATCTGGTTCTTAAACTGTGGCTTATTCCCCCCCCCGGAAAAAATCCAAGCTCTCTCTCTCTCTCACTTTTACTGCTAACTGGTTCTCAAACTGTCTCGTCTGATGCTTTTGCAGAACAAGACAAGCTGTCTCTCATATTCCTTGTGCTAACCCCGCCCCCAAAGTCTTGTGGGACAATTTTATCTGCTATCCTAGAGTAAAGAAGTGTTGGGGTTTTTTTCCATAGATTTCCAAACGCATTTGTCGTCCTTTGGTTTCCAAGTTCACACGCTTTATATTCAAAGGTTGGAAATAAACCCTTTCAGAAAGCTGAAATGCATGCCTTTTCCATACAGTTCCTTCTGGGCAGTATCAAACGAAAAATATTGCCTAGAGTCCATCGAAGGTTTTTATTTTAAAAATAAAGGTTAAAAACACAATCGTGGCGTTACGAAATTCAGTCGTGCGTGCGAGAAAGGGCAACTTGTCGAGTTTCCCCCGGCAAAAAAAAAGCAATAGGCTTTTCGGCTAGATAAGAACGTGGGCTTTTTTCCCTTTCTTTCCTCCACTCTTGTTCCATTTGTCTTTCCGCGGGCAATTAATACAGACGCACAGCGAACCTCCGTGCCGGTGCCTGGGTCAGCCCGGGGAGGAGACCCGGGCGCAAGCGGGAGCCCCGCGGCTCAAAAGCCGCAGTTGTGATTTACTTCCCAGCCGGGCAAGTGCCGCTGCAGGGACTGCGGCCGGGTGTGATGCAGCCGGGAGCCTGTGCCGGGGCAGTCCCTGCGCCCGCCGAGCTCTGGGAAGCGGCTTCAGCTGCTGTGTGAAGGGTTCTCACGGCTGCGATGGGCTGGGAGCGTTGTGTGACCTCTCCTCTCGCTTCTTAATCGGTCCCGAATTAGTGTCAAGTAGCAGGAGGAGTCTCACTGGGTGCCCTTGCTCTGGAAAACCCAGAAATATTACAGAGGCCGTTGCGAGGATGGTGTAATGAAACGGAGACGCTGAAAGGGACCTGCTGGATGCACTTCTCGGCGCAGGTTCCCCCAAATTGCTGCTCCCGGGAAGGTGCAGACGACGGGTTAACGGCTTGGGTCACACGACCGACCCCTCTTTTCTGACCTGACTTTATAATGGTAGTTCAAGAAATTAAGATCCTCTGAGTCTGCGAGTTAGTCCGTGGCTAAAAACGTTTGGAGACAACATACAAGCGATGACGTCCTTATGTCCGAGGATGATGTGATAGGGCTCGTGTGTGACTGTACCGGAACCCCGCTTTGGTTGTTACTTCTAGTATTTCCAGTGTCAATACACTCTTACCTGGTTACTGCCAGGAGATTAATCAATACTAAGAGAGGCAAATCCAGCTTTTTTCCAAATCCCTAACGGTGGAAGTTTGATCAGACGCAGCAGCTATACACTAAGGTCCCTTTCTTTAGTTCTTTAACATGGAACTAAAACTAATTTAAAGAAACTGCCCTTCCACATAACTGCAGCCTCAGATGTCTCCTGAGTGAAAGATAATTATAAGAAGTGGCTACGCGGCAATTAATCTACTTTTCACCGCATTTATCAAACCATTTTCAGTTCTATTCATCTCTCTGTTTTATCAATTTGCGGTCCGAATTGTTTCTGGAGTTACAGAGGCAACTGAAAGAAAATACGGACCAAAAAACCGGAGCGACTTATTTTAAAATAAAACCAGAAAGAGGTCTCCTGCCTGCCGTGGTTCCAGTGCAGCGTCCGACTTCACAACTTGCTGCCGACCAACTCCAAAGCTACGGTCATTAGGAGTTAATATTGCCATCGGTGGGCGCCTGAAACACCCGGGTGGCTTCAGAAAGTAAATAACCATCCCGAAATGCTCATCTCCCATCAAGATACAACTGCTGGTATCGAGATCATTGGCCAAAAATATTAATCAAAGTGTTGCTACTCAGTGTAACACGGCCAGTGGTGAGATGGTTTTCTCTGAAGAAAAGTTCACGATGTATCAGGATTCCCGGCTGAGCAGTCGCTGCTGATGACACTAAATATTACTGACATTTCTTTTAGAGCTTAAAACAGTTGCATTTGCAACTATAAATCGTTCCTACTAAACAAAACATTGCTACTAGCTATGGTACAGCGGGAGATTAGTACTGGCTAGCGTATTGGTATATACTATACTTTAAAAAATGAAACAAACCGCAACAAAACTAAACAGAAAACCCCCTGTAAGAGCTTGCAAACAGTTTTAGTTAGAAGAAAAAAAAAAAAAAAATCCCTAAAAACGAAACAGTGCCAGAACTGATTAGTTGGTGGAGCTGAGATTTAAAAACGTGCTGTTAAAGTTTGACATGATGAAAAGATATAGTGCAGCTGGGTGAGAAGGGGGTGGAAGACATGATGTGATTCCATATTGAAGGGATTCTCTATTAAAAGCTCATATACAGTGCTGTGTGTTTTTTTTTTTTTTTTTTTCCAGCTAGAGGCCCTACCTGTGCTGGGAGATCCTTTGCGTTAGGCATGGCACATATGTAATGACAGCCTACCCCAGAATACGTCATAAACTGAGTAGAAAAGATAGATATGGCAAAAACCTGGCCCCTGAACCTTCCAGAAGAAGGATCATAATCAAACACAACCTTTCTCATCAGGAAAATATATTTCAAAAACAATTGGATACCTACATAAATGTATTGCTCATGAAAGACTGCAATACAAGGGCTTAAAAAAGCTGCTTCATCTCTCTCTCCTCCATGTCTTCAGAAAAGCCCCAAATGGCTGTTCCTAAGTGCAGCACCTCCAGGAAACTTGATTTTCATCTCACCTGTGATGTAAAATTCCCTGGGATTAGGATGATCAATCACACTGCTGCATGTGGCAGTTTTCTCATTCAAAAGCATGCCGAGAATTAGACGATCCCACTATTTCTGATGTAGAGTAAGTCTTCTCACTCATCTGCTCTGTTGGAAGGTTTTGCAAAACTCCCCTAGCACTGGTTTTGCCCTGGAGTCTCCTGATCAGAAGGCTGAACCAGGCACTTGCTACCGTTTTGTTTTGCTTTTCTGTTCTCTAATCACTGTGTACATAGACGTCTTTATGGACCAGCACAAAGACCTTGTGCCAGCCCTTCTCATCCTCTCCCCTGCTGTTTGGACTTCTGCTTCTAATCAGGCTGGTGCTCATGTCCACAAGGTGAGGGAAGGTATGGTACAGAGCAGACTATAGAGAGAAAAGTTGTGCAGCCTTGCCAGGGGTTGATCTGGAATAAAGAAAACTCTCCTTCTGCTTTTCCCCTGCTCCAGGGTTTGGGTTTTTTTATTTATTTTTTTTTTAATTTATTTGGTAAACCTGCAATGGTAGCTTGTCTTTCCTTTTTTAAGGAAAGGGTTGAACCTTTTGTATGTTGATAAGCAGAAGTAAGGCTTCATCCACCTAGAGGAAGGCTTGCAGCACTACCCCAAAATGTAGTGTTCTTTCATGTTCTGCAAGGAAGTCACCATTGGATGTACATTACTAGAATTAGGAAGAGAAAGAAGAGTCATATCCTTACCTCCTAGGGCAGACTCGCTTGAATCTAGGCAAGATAGGAATTTAAGAAAGGTAAGAATTCATTACAGCATCACAGAAAAGGCACAACATTGATCATCCAAAATCATCATGAACAAGAAGAATCAGTTTGGAGTGGGACACAGTAAAAATGCTTTCTTTCTTACAGTGGAGGTCCAACTGCCACTTTTTTTCTTCTCTGCCTCATCCTGTGAATGTATGTAGTGGGCTCGTTTTGCAGGTTAAACTTGGGCTGGGCCTGATTCTTCTTTCCCTTACAAATACATGGTTAGAAGTCAAGGGTGTGACCTCTAGAATATGTCAGACTTAGAGCTGAATTTGTGAGATTGAGCCCTTCAGATCTTTTCCTTTTTAACTTATGTAAAGTAGTAATATCCTCATAGTTATAACGTGAAATGGTAACCATGTTGAAACAATGAGGTATGGATTTGCTGGAGAGGCTTGGAAAAGGGTGAAACTCATTGCTCCATGCATCTACGTTTGCCTCAACACTGATGTTGAACATGTGCTTACATCATGAGATGTGGTTGCTGACCAGTTCATCTGTCACTTTAAAGTAAATGTCATAAATAAATTGCTTAAAATAAAACCCTGGAAACCGTCTATTACTAAATATAAAGGCCAACAAACAGCATAGTAGCAGGAATATTTATCTTGTGTCCCATTCTGTGTTGCAGTACCTGGGAAATTCTCTGCCCCTAAAAGCAGGAAGCCTTTTATTTCAGAGAAGAATTAACTCTAGAGAAGGCAGTGTATTCTGGAATGGGAAATGTGATTGCAACATAATCAGTGCACAGGGGGAGAATCATAGCTGCCTCTTCTCTGCTCTCAGCAAATCAATTGTGTTGGTACTGGTCTTCATATAAAATCCAACAGAGAACAGAAAACATTACCAGACATTCTAAGAAAAATGAAATGTAATGGAATGTCCAGTATGAAACAGCACAACATTCCCAGCTATATCATCAAAATCAAGTTATTGTGCATAAAAAGCAGTTGAGAATATATAAACAGAGAAAGTTGGCAAGATCAGAAAATCTTCAGTAACTTGCAGAAGGTACAAAGCAGGAGAGGAAGGCATAGACATGCCTGAAGAGGGCTCTAAAGACGGCCAAAGCATGGTTGTGGATAACAGATTTTCAAGTAGAAGTTTTGTGCTTGGCTGTGAGTTTTTTAGGACCTAGTGGACAACGGAGGCTGCTTTTACAAGCAGGTATGTGGTCAGAGGGTCGGGAACCGCATCTGGAGTCAACAACCCAATATACAAAATCATGAGTCTACCAGGACCATTGGATCTTGTCTCAGACCAGAATTGATGGGTGAGTTTGAGGACAAAGGCAGTGGCAGAGCTTTGAGTAAAGACCTCATTGTACAGACCCACATCTGGATTTCAGTTCCCCACAGTCTACTTCGGTCATGTGTGTCATTTGGGACAGTGACGTCTGAGTTGGTCCGGTTGGAGCAGAAGCTACACTAGTTTGCTCAAAGCTTTTTCATCAGGTGTTTGTGAATCGTTACAGAGGAAGAAACGACACCTTACTAAGCAACAGCTACTTTCCCACAGTTCTGTTTTTTTCATTAGTTTCATACTCAGATTTACAGAGGTCAGAGGTATGACCTTTATAAAAGATGCACTCATATGAGAGAAGAACTGGGGAAGTTCTTCTTCATGGTCTTCTTCCACTAAACCTAATTGGATTTAAATTATTGAACCAGCATGGCTCTTCTCAAGTAAGGATGGCATCCTAACAACTGCTGAAGATCAACACTTGATTGAATCTATATCTGCTTTCATCCTGGCTCTCCTTCTAATATCTGTCAGAATCAGCCCTCCATTTCTTTCAACAGTCAGCTATAGGGTAGCTACAAGAATCTCTGTTCAGCCTGTAGATTTTCTCTAGGAACATTTTAAAGTTTTATTTGTGACCACCAGTGAGAAATGCAAAGTTACCCAAACAGCCAATACACCTGGAAAGATTGGTGTAAACTCTAGATCTTTCTAAGCATCATGAATGGAATATTTTACTGAAGAATAATCTCTTCATGCAATTATTCAGTCTTTTAAAAGTAACACCACTATTCAAATCAGAGTGGAGATTTGGCTACCAGCTAGTCATAATGTTCTCTGAGTTCCAGACCTGTAGGAGATGTGTATCAACATACACATGTAGAGACTATACTCACTATAAAGTATATACTTCCTTAAGGTAGTCCTGACAACATAAATGTTCCTTATTTCTCATTTTTGTAAATAAGTGACAATTTTAGATCTATGTTGCTAATCAATAGCTGGGACCCATGGACCAAAGTCTTTTATTCCTTTCTTAGAGTTGCAATATCTACCAAATCTTTCACTGCCTGTTACTGAAGTTGGAGTGAATCCTTTGTGTGAACAGATTAAGATCTGGACATCCCCATGTTCTTCCATGCAGACTGAGATTTATAATATCTATACACTGATTCCTAGTCATCAGCTGAGTAAATAAGTGATGCTTATATATTTTGAGTTATAGTTGTATGTGTTTGAGCAGATAATGGGACACTGAAAAGTGCTAAATGGTTAAAAAAGTTTTATTTATGGCAGTCTCTGACATTTTGTATGCGTAGGATTGTTTGACAACTTCTCTGACGCATACAGTGACATAACTATCTCTCTGTCTTTTTGTACAACACAACTGAAGCAATCTGGAGCTGTTATAGTATATTGCTGTGTAATTTCAATGTTTGCTTAGAGAGTCATTAACATGAAATTATAGATGCAAAGAACTCTAATTACTCTGTCGGAAATGTTATGTGGTAGGATGTGCATGCGTTTTTAAAAGAGCCTGTAATTTGTGGATTTGTAACTAAATATCTGCATTCAATTTCCGTTATTAGATAATTACTTCACATATGTGTCTATTTCCGCAGACTCCTAAACCTGACTTTTTAATGGATAAGGAGAATGGCACTAGTTTGTATATCCTTGTGTCAACAAGCTTTTAATAACCATGTGGTAAAAGTTGTAAAATCGGGATCCAGGCAAAACAGTTGAAAAGATAGCAGCTAAATTAAAAAAGAAGTATACTTGGCATCATGAATTTACAGATTGCATCATAAAATCTGTGAAAAAGTACCTGGAAAATAAAGTTATATCTTCATACTTAGGAGCTCACAGAACTAAAAACATATCAAGCAACAACTGTTTCTTGATGTGTCCACGTTGTTATTTCACTAGATGAATTTTATCCTAAAAGAATAATTATTTTCTTGAAAAGATTTCTGATTTAGAAATACAAAATAGTTTGAAAAGAAGTATTAAGACTATCAACTCAGTTATTAAGACAAATCCCATCTTTTATGAAGTCTCCCAATTGCAGAAACACGATCTCTCGGTCATTTGCATGTGCCAAGAGAGACAGAGAATCTATAAGCATCGCTATCAGAAATAGCAGATGGCTGATACAGTTAGGACATCAATCCCCTTTGCCATGTCATTGGACTCTGATCTAAATCAATGGGGAAATGTCCCTAAAATGTCTACTCGTCCCTTTATTGTATAATCTTTTGCCCTAGGTCAGATGCCAGGATCAATGGATTCTCATGTTTTCTGTTGAATTCACTGACTTCATGCTATGAAGGGGCTACTTAGGAAGGTGACAGTAATAGCATGGGACTGCACTTGATGAATTGAAAGCGCCTTCCACTGTAAGTCTGGTTGGGGATTACTGTAAGCAAACATCAAGAAATATTGTAAGTGAAAGCAATTTGGGGAGAGGCTCCGGGAACTTCTGAAAGGCATGCATTTTTAAACATATGGCTTTTCACTGCGAAGCTATGTTTTGGTGAAACGCTATTGTCAGACTTGATTAGATTACTCTAACCCTCACAGATCTGCTTGGAAGCTGAGGAACACATCTAGCAAACCCATGGGGGCATGTTACCAAAGTGAGTCAAGTGGCTTGGAAAGAGTCTCTTTTGATCAGGTCTTTTCTGAAAGAGAATCTGGGTGCTCCTCTCCATAAAACCGCTAAGAAAACCATGGCCTAATTTACTGGAGGCAAGACCTGAGATGTGTCTACATCAGGCTCTTAGAAATGTCTAAAGAAAATGAGAAGCTCTTGCATCTTGTGCGCTAATTTTCCACTGCTGTTTTTGCTTTCTGCTACAAGCCCCAGAGGAATATATTGTTTATATTCTCGGATTGGTTTATATACTCAGATTATTCCAAGGTCTTTTTTATGAACATGCAAGAACATACAATGAAATGTCAGATTCACAAATCAAATATAACACTCGCCCAATATGAATGAAATGAAGGAGCAGGGACTTAGCTTCAGCAGGCTTTGTAGCTGAAGTCCTTTTCCAGTGTCAGACAGCATCAATTTTGCAAAAAATAAAATTAACACAATAATATATCGGTCTGTGAAGTGGAGTTGAGTCTCATTCCTCAATAGACTATATTTGTCTTTTGGCTATGTTTGAGAGTGTGTACATTCCAGTTCAGTTTTTAATAAAATTAATACTTGCACCTGGCACCACAGTTTTCTAGTGGTGGTGGAACAGATCTATAATTGCAATTATTCTCCTCCTGGGTGATTTAGTTCAACTCCCTGCGTCATGCAGGATATTCCCCTACATTATTTCTACTTATCTAATCTATTATTGAATAGTTCTGGTGATGGTGCCTCAATTACCTCCATTACCTCTCTCCCAGTGCTTAACTGCTCTGTCTGATATGGTTCCCCCCCACCATGCAATGAATGGCTTGGATCGTTCGATAGGTAGTTTTAGGCTATATTCCTTGGTTTGATCACTTTCACATTGTTTGAAACCTCTGCTTTGAAGAGGTTTGCAGTGTCATCAGGACTTGTTGTGTAATCTCTTCCATGCCCAGGCTTATGAACTGGGATGCTGTCCAATCCTTCCACCACTGATGTGGCTTTTCTTCACCCGTTCCTGAAGTCTTTGTTGTGTGTGTTCTGCTTTCTTTTATTCCCAAATGCATAGGCCAAAAATGCTCATAGTACAGTGAAGTAGTACCCAAGCTGGTGATGTACAATCAAAGTTGAAAAAGGTTTTGCTATATCCCCTTTTTTTCATATTTCAGTGACATAATACACTGCAATAGAATGGCAATTTTCTGTAGTATTTTTGCTGAGTCAATGTTTTAATAAGTTGTTTAGTTTTACTTATAGAATGAATCCTTTTATCTACCCACCCATCCACCTGTCTGTCTGTCAATATATCTATCTCACTTACACTGTGCAATCTAACCACAGTATATCGATAACACCGCATATTTTTCTCACAGAAGCAGATCTATGGCTCATACCCTTATTTCCAAGTAAGCAGCACCTCTCTCAAGAGTATTTGCCAGTGACCCCACTGCCCTAAATATTATGTCCAAGGGAAAATGGTAAAGTAGAAATATAATTTATTATGTATTTAGCATAGAAAAATGAGACCTATCTTGGCTGTAATCTTCAGGCTGACAAATACAAATGTGTCATACATCAGTGATGATGGTGATGGTGTGGTTAGGGATCCTCTGCTGAGTTAACGCGAAGTAACTTGAAATCTACTCCAGCTTTCTCACTCTGTGTGTGCTGGAGAACGGAGTCCAGCTGGGGAGAGCCTGGATGTCACCAGGTACAGATAAGCAAACCAGAAACATCTTCTATCTGAAGATTTCGATGGTTACCTATGTAAATTCTTATTACATCTGCATGTAACACGTGCATGAGGATTTTGCCTGTACACCTTTGTTATGTGTGAACAGATGGGAATGACTGGAAAAGTAGCATAATTCCTTAGGGTAGAAGGTGGAAGATAGGTGTGAGGGGAACATACGTACCGTGAAGGCTGCTAATCTCTAGGAAAGGTGTAGTCTGGACTCAGATTGTGCAGATTTCCTTGTATCACTGCTGTGGGAGAAACAAGTTGCCAAATGTAAAGTGTATAACCTGTTCACCATTTGAGTAGGTTTTCAGAGCTGGTGCTGGTGCCACCACTGTTGCTTCTGACCAGCAGATATAATTGTCCCTGCTGGAACCCGAGGGCATTTTAGTGGCTCAATAGTCTAATTTGGCCCTAAATAATGTATCTTGCCTTGCTATGCATTTGGTAGGTAATATTGACCGAAGGATGAAAAAAATGAAAAAATATGATTAAAGGAGAGAGATAACTAATCACGATGTTCAGGATTATGTGGTTAGTCTGTGATAGGGTGAGGATGAGACCCCAGGACTACAGAAATTTGGTATCCTCACAGGTGAAAGACAACGTCAATGGTTATCATAACTAGAATCTCAAAGTTCATGTTTTCATTTTACTGTTTCCCCTCAGACAGGAATACTGGCTGTAGATCTGGTAAGAAGATTTTCAGCAAAGTATTTCTTTAATTGTAAATGCTGATTCATCAGAAACCCATCATGGGAAAGGAGTACTTGGCTGAAATACTTGGCTCTTGGGCATTCTGGAAACACTGCAAAATCATCAGAATTTTTAGATGACAAAATGACAAGTGCTACCCTTGTGATTTGAAATAATATTTTTTTTTTTCCTAAAAGGGGAAAAAGAATTAAAGATCAACTGGATAAATTTTCAAATGTCTGAAAGTAGAAATGAAATATTGACGAAGTAGAGAAACTGATTTTAAAATATTTGTGATTTTTTTCCATTTTTGACAGCTTTATTTGGAATAGGAACATTTTGAAAATCACAATAGTTGTGGGGCTGTAAAATTATTTCATTAACAGATTAAAAAATTCAGTAAGGATTAGAGAGGAGCAAAATTCAGAAAAATTTTCAGTATTTTTTACTAATTTCCTCATTCAAAGCTGTGCTCGGTTCTTGGATTTAAGGCTGGCTTCTTGTCCTGTTAGAAGCCAATTCAACCCAAAGTCATGCTTTGGGCTCTGAAGACACCTGGATATCCACAAAAACCAGACACCCAAGCCCCATTCTATTGCACAAGTCAACGTATGCAGACTGTTCAAGCAGTACTTCCAGTAACGATATGTTGAAATCAATGTTGATTTTAATTATATTTTGGAAGTACTCCATGGATTAGTTCACAAGCAAAAAATTGAGGAGGGATGCAACATTACATGTGCAAGTGTAACAAATGGAGTCTGACATGACCAGCAAGAATTAGCTCTGAATAGCCCAGCTTTGTGCACTTTGACAGACTTTCATGACTGCTCTCTGGAGCATGAAATAAAAGTCTACAGTGTGACTGCAACTCTGCTAGCAGTGTGCATATTCCACCCTACTTTCTTCATCATTCCCTGGAAAGAGTG
>NW_010559919.1:11223-30158 GCF_000687285.1 Phaethon lepturus
TTATGCAACCCTGTTGAAGAAGTAACACCCATGTGCATGTTTTATAAGTATTTGAGGTAAGGTAAACTCTTGAGAACTTAGAATACAGAAACTGAACTGAGCAGAAGTTGTCACACTCCTGGGGAGGAAACTGAAGCTTGTTTCAAAATGTTGTGGAATCTATAAATATGAGATAGAGTAGCATCTAAGTGCAATTTATAGATCCTGAGAAGACAACACATTGCTGTTGGAAATCAGATTCCTTTCATAATTAAGAGCTCGATTCTCCAAGCTCTCCAGATGGAAAACTCCTGTTAGGGTCATTCTGAGAAAAACCTTCCAGAATCAGGACCCCACTTGCCTATAAAGCAAAATAACGACACGAAAATTTACTATCAATGGTGAAGCAGTGATTACACCAGGAACCAAGGAAATAATGGAGCCCTGAAAAAAAAGTCAGGAATTCACATTTTTGATTGGCTCTGTAAGAATGGAAAGAGAAGCCAAAGCAGGGGAAGGGAACAGCATTGTTACAACTTTTGGAGAATAAGGATTCGGTGAATGTTACCAGTCTGCAGAACTATCAGTGACCTTCGTTTCTTGCTAGATTAAAATATGTTTAATTTACATTATAACCTCTATATTGGATATTGCCAACGGTGAGATTCTGGTTTTAAATTAATGTGATCAAAATGAGACCTTTGTACAGAAAGTGTGGAGCAGGTCAAGCTGGCTGAAAATGAATGAAGTGGATTAAAGATGATCTCTTCTCAGTGTAGTGGATGACCGCTTATGATCAGGTGCAAGGATATAAAGCTGTGGTAACTTTAGCTAAGCCAATGTGTCCGCTCCTGAGTTACGGCAGAAGGATTCGTAGCAGAGTCCGGAGTTGCAGAGGACCCAAACTGCATTTCTTCAGCCTTCATGAGTAAACAATAGAGCTATGCACTAGGTCCTGTGTAAATGCTTAAGCTTTACTGATAGCTTAGAAAATTTGTGAAAATAGTTACAGGTTATTTGGTATCTGTAATCTAATCTGTTTTACTAATGAACTCTTGATTCAACATCTCTTGTGGTTTGATATCTCTGTATATTTTAAAGATTTCTGCTGAAGGAAGGACCAATACAAAAAGAAACAGACAGATATTCATACTTACCTGTTTGTTTTGCAGGCAAAAAATTGATATAATTGATATATAAATTGATATAATCTTTGCTGTAGAAAAGAGACCTTAAAGGTAATTTCATTGTCTGTGGACTTTCTGGTGAAAGAAGAAGATGTGGTCTGACTTTGTCCTTCAACACGCTCCACCTCTTTGAAGTTTGAACTCAATAGAAAAAAAGTTAGTGTTGAGGCTTCTCTAAGCAACACTGCTGGAGAATTGGTCCTTGGCCACTTCTTGACTTATGTCAGTGAAGGCATAAGATTGACTTCTGTTCTGCACAGGACTTGTCTATGTCCAAAAATCTAGTTCTGTGAAAATATTCTGATAAGATTCCTAGCTGAACCTTGCTTTTGCCCAATTTATTTATAAATCAACCAAGGAATACACATATGCATTTCTACAATTTATCCTTATAAAACTATTCAGTAAGAACTTACAAGGAAGAAAACCCTGCTGAGCTAGTTAATCATTGTTTTGAGAGCAAAGAAAAAAAGAGAGCTAAACTATAATTATAGCCTTGGTGATAATGTATGTAGGAATCTTTCTTAATCCAGGCTAATCTTGTTCCATGTTCTTACCTACTATAAAAATCTGAACGATTTTTGACAAGATCCAAAGTTTTGTCAGTTGTTAAGAATTAATTGAAAAAATTACTAGAGCACAGCAGCCATTTCAAAGGGACTGACCCAGAACCAATTAGAATTTTGTAACAATTGACCATTCACCACAAAACAGTTATCATGAGCTTTGGCCTCTGAAGTGTGGTGTTGGGGGTGGGGGAGAATCAGATTAAAGAAACTTTAATTTTTTTCCCCCTTTAACTAAAATATCGTTAGTAGCAGCTTTCTCAACACAACTATCAATCAACTTATCTGGGTTTTAAAGGCTATGCTCAGCTTGCAGGAACAGCAGTACAGAGTATAATGGATGATTATCCCCTGGCTTTAGATGATACACAATATAGGTTACTATCTTGAAAAAACAGGTCAGACATAGGAACATTCTTTATCAAATTGCTGTTGACAGCCCAAACAAGAGATTGAAGAATACCACAAAAAGGTTCTTTCATCTAAAGACAACAGAGTTTATAATTGGTCATTCTTTCCTCCTTCATCCTCTCCTTCTCAGCAGAAAAAAGAAAATTCCTAGTGCAGTTTCTTGAACATGGTCAACACGAGGGTAGGCTGGTGTACACTGAGAAATAGATTCAGTGTTCAGTCTTTCCTCTTAATGTTCAAACTAGTGAGGGGGAAGGAAAAGCCAACAGTGGTCTTAAATGTTAAAAAGGAAGGGGAGCAAGGTAGAACTTTGTGCTGGGTTATCAATATTTTTGGACAGTAAATACGTAATTGCTTTGAAAGAGGAAAGAAAAATCAAAGGCATAAATATTTACTAGATTATTCTATACTATAAGCAATATTCTATCTCCTACCTTCAGTCCAAAGCAAATATACGTAGAAGGTACATAACTGTGCAGAAATGTGTGTGTTATCACATCATATATTTCACTATATACTGCACATATGTGCACATATAGGTATTAAAACATAAAGGTATTAGATAGATTGAAAAGGATGTTAGAGAGAGAGATATTTAGTGGTGAAGACTTTTTCCAGAGGGTCACTATGTTTAAGATGAAAAAGAGTACTCTGTTAGTCCAATTTTCTGCCTGTTTCAGGCTGTTATATTTCACCTAGTTATCTCTCAGTTGTCTTGGGCGCGTTAAAGCATATTTCCAGGAGATTCTTGCAAACTTAATTTGAAAATACCAGATCTGGAAAATTTACTATCATCTCCTTTGGTAGTTTCCTCTAGCATCCAATCCTTCATGAAGAATAGCTAAAAAAAAATTGAGATCAGATCAATTAAATCACTGTCGCAAAAACACTTATGCTTTTGCTTACCCTGACACATGTGAGTAGCCCCACTGAACTCAATATAAAGAGAAATCAATAGAACTGCTCATGTGTATCAAGTTAAATATATGCATAAGTGTTTTTAGATTTGCAGCCTGAAACTGGAAAAAGTCTACAATAAGATTTTTACAGATTCTATAAATGAACTTCATCCTGAAGGAGATGCATCCAGGAGATTCCTAGAATGCATGAACTGATCCAACTATTATCCTACAAAAATACTCATCTCTGTTCATGTTTCTTTAGCTCTGCCTCAGTGTTCTGACTGGTAATAGCAGAAAAAAGCCCCATACTGAACAAGATAAAAGCTTTATATGGATTCTCTATGCATACTTCTCAAAAGAAGAAGCAACAATAATTGTTAGATGTCTGCAAGAAAGGCAAAGCACCTACAAATTCCTTGTACATCTAAATAATCTTAAACTACTACTAAACTACTTCAAGGACTGAGTAGCATTTGTAGTAGCCATCTAATAAAAACACTTGTTCCAAGATCTAGAGAGAGGAAAAGGCTGTTGTGTGCTTTTTAGTGAAGTATAAAGTCCTTTGCTGACAGGAACCTCTGTAGGGAACTTTCTTAACTAGGAAGCATAGGACTCTACAGTCTTGTTATTTTTGAGAGATGAGCAAAGCCAGGTCCTGGATGATGGGAAGTTTGCTGATGTAGAGCCTTGTTGAGGGTGAATTACAGTGTGAGGTCTTTCCATCCCTCTGCTGGAGGGTCCTTCATGCACACATGGTGTTGGTAGTTGGTACTTTGAAATAGCTAAAGGGAGAAAGTTTGTGACAAAGCAAGGAGTCTAAAGTTGCTTTACTTCAGGTTTCTTGCATAAGACTCAGAAAGTTTGTGGCCTATGTTCTATGCTATTTTACTGTACATGGCTTTGAGTAAAAACGATTCTAAGAGAGTAATGAATCCTGTCATCTCCTACCTATGAAATTCAGGGTGTTCAAGGGCAGGAGAGGAGATGAAGTCCCCTTCAAAGTCCCCACTTTGGTCATGCTTAGTGGCATAGCGCTGGCCAAAACCCCTAATGGGGCAGGGAAAAAGGAGACCTGCAGAACAAGGACCTCTTACCTTCTCTGCTGGTGCGAAGACATGGTGTGGGAGTCACACTCAAGCTTGTTTTCTAGATAAGTGTAATTCCAGTCACTTCAGTGGATTTATTTCCAATTCATTTAATGTCATTGTGAAAAGAAACAGACAGAAAGTTTGCTTTGGCGCTGCACATTGTGTTGCGTCACTGTCTAGCAAGCTTCCCAATCGCACATTTTTTCAAATGGATGCATCTGCCAGCCCAATACAAACAAAAATAACTTGCATGTGTCTTATGTTAAAGCTGAATGAGAAACGTGATGCCACATCAGTCCTGTCCATTCACCAGTTAAAGCTCTAATGTTTCATTAAAGACATCAGAGAAAGTACATGTGGTTTTTTTCTTTCCCTCTTAACGCATAAAGGATCGGATCAAGTCCTGAACGGCTTCCATTCAGATAACTTTTAGAAGTCCCTTTATTTTTGCATGGCATAAAGATCCTTTTGTGCCATTTTCTCATATTCCTTTGCACGGCATGATCAGTCTTGTAACCATTCCTGACCTTATTTTCATGGTCACAACTTGGTGGTAGCTAACGAGACAAATCCTGAAAATCTCAGCTTGCCTGGGATCTGGAAAACCTGTAATGCTCTAGAGGTTGCACAGACACTCTAGAGATCTTGCTGTGACTTAGATGCTTGTTTCCCCCTCCCTTTCTTTCTATCTGATCTGGTCCATTCATTTATCCACTGACTAAATGTTCATTTTTGTGCTGCTCTGCTCTGCCTGTGTCTTAAAGCCGTTAGATGCTCTCCACATTGACTCCCAGTCAAGCTTCCTAGAAAAAGTTCTTTTGTGTCCTGATGTGGAAGCGGAGCGCAGTTTACAGGATTCCCTGATTTTGCTCTCAGTCTATTCAGTACAGCCCTGTTAGTCCTGTCTTGAGCTGACCCTCCCTCTGCGTGCACTGGGCTGTGCCCTACCAGGCAGGCCAGTAGTTGCTTCCATACAAGTGTTTCAGCTGGAAAATTGACTCAAAACTCAACCTACCACAATAAAGTGTGTTTTGTTTGGTTAATTTGTCTTCTGTGGCGATGTCAATGAAGTGATAGCTTTGTGGCAGGCACCACTTCTGTCTATCTTTCTCTTCATATTTTGTTCTTTGTACAATGAAAATAACAAAAATAACTCAAAAAATAACAGCAATATGGTTGCAGGCCTGCTATTGCTCCTGGAAAATGTTTCAAACAACAGCTACTGTTGAGTTTTGGCTTGTTTTTTCCCCACAGTTGTATATGAAAGATGGCATTTTATTTATTTTTTTTTAAAAGCACAGCAATGTATTTATGTTATAGCATATCTAAAGGCACTAGCCAGCCCAAGAGATCCATTGTGTGGCTTTGTGCTCACAGTATAGAACAGATTTTGCTGCTCATCACTGTCGATCTAAATAAGTGAGACAAATAGTGTGTTTTCCTTAATCTGTAGGGGGTGGGGAACAAAGTAAATTTCTGCCAAAACTAAGAGTTGAAACAATCCCAGTGAATACCAAGCTGTGTCTTAATCCCCAGCCCACCCTCATCCTTACGTTTTTCATTTGTAGGTGGCTTTTTGCTTTTCATGAATGCAGGAGAATACTCTTCATTTGGATTCACCTCTCTCACCTACCTTTTGCTGTGAGTTGTTATTCATCGGAAAGCTGAAGGGCTGTGATGGTCTGTGTAACGCACATTTCACCTGTCGTGGTTCTGGCCCCTCACTACGTCACACTTTGAGTCAAGGAGAAGATAAGAGCATGAAGGAACATGAAGCCATACTTTATTCATAACAGAAAAGTTATCATCTACATCTCAAATTATCGTGTTCTTATCCACCTAGCAGCTTTTCCTGGTGCTAGTTTTTTACTGGGGATAGATGAGTCAAGCTATTAGCAGACTTGTTCAATAAGAGGTCAGTTATTTCTCACATTTGTCAGCCAAGACTGATATTTTACCAACTTCATCAACTTCTCTCAATGACAGACCTCCCAACTGTAATGCTGACCATAATAGTGATAGCAGCAGTGTATGAAATATATATTTCTTACTGTGCTATGCTAAGGAAGTAATAAAATAGACAAAGCTTGTGGGTTGATGCATCTTGTAGCTGCCATGACTACTTTCCCTTTTCTAGTGTTCCCTTTTATTGTGATTAATACTGAGTTTATACAACTTAGGAGTGCATGATAGAAAAATTTTCCCATCTGGCTCTGTTTCTGCAGGTTTAAATTATGGAATGAAGATGTAATGTGCTTTTACCACAATGTCCTCTTGATGTACTTCCAGTTGTAACAGAGAGCAACTCACAAATAACTCAAGAGAGTTTACCATCTTTTTCTTTTAAGAGGAATGTCTAGAAAGAGACCATGATTTCCTCAACATTCATTGTAAGAAATCTGTTATTCCCATCTAAATAAACAGTGTTTGAGGGTTTTTAGTTCATGTGTTGTGTTCAACCCCCCCACACACAATAATTCTCCATGGGAGCTGTGCTGATCAGTGGTAATTGCTCAGGTGAGTAATGTAATGTTGAGCTCATGGCTGTGTACGCCAGTAAAGATTTATGAATGCAAATAGAAACCTTGGCTCCCACAAGCACTCATGGCGGGTCTCAACATTCATTTCCCCAGAGTGTCTCTGCTAATGAAACCTGAAGGTATAGATTGATTCTGAAATAGCTGGACATAAACATATATGAATTTCCTACAGTGCGAGTGAATCCAGTGCAGTGACTGGAGTCCCATAGGAGAGCAATGAAGATCCAGCTTGGGAGGTCAACCACAGAGGAAACATTACTGCTGGAGAGATGGTAGCTAGACCCAAATATTTTGATCATACTGATACCCCTGTGAACTTTAAGCCCATTCAAAATCAAAGAAAATTATAGGAGAAAAATGATGAAATACCACCACCAAGGAAAGGAAATATAAAAACAAACAGGAAGGGAGCTAAGAGATCAGCACACAGATACCCAAAATATGAAACATTCTGAGGCTGCAGAATAGCAGTAAAGCTGTGGTGTGAAACATGGATGCTGCTAAGAATAGTTTGAAATAGCTGAAGGTGGAAATTAGAAATGAGAAGGCTATATTTGTCAGCATGCTGAGACTCTTGCAAGGTGTTGAGCACTGTTAGCTCTTAACCTGACTTACTCAAACTGCCCCAAGTCATTTATGGCCCCATTGCCTCAGTTTCCTATAAAGTCCATGTTCA
Source organism: Phaethon lepturus (assembly GCF_000687285.1). Classification (NCBI taxonomy): domain Eukaryota; kingdom Metazoa; phylum Chordata; class Aves; order Phaethontiformes; family Phaethontidae; genus Phaethon; species Phaethon lepturus. The sequence goes on from NW_010559919.1 coordinate 18,573, forward strand.
ACTCATTGTCACCAAGTGTGTAGTAGAGGTATAGACAGAGGATGAAAGAGCAACTTTGGATGTAAGAAACAAATCTGAGGTGTTTTCGTCCCAAATGTTTTTATTTACCCATGGTAAATATGAACACTGAATACTCTGAAGACTTTCCGTGTCAACAGGAACAAAGGTGTGACTTTGGCAGCTGGCAGAGAGCTCCAGAGGTGAGAGGCTGGAGGCAGGGTCTGGCTTTGCTGCTGACTCTCTGCCTGCTGTGGGGGAAGAGGACAAATTACTCAGCTCCTCTCCTGCCTGTCCATGGGTGAATAAGCACCCCATGGCAGTCCTCTGAAGTGCCCCTGTCACTGCAGACAAGCTTTCTAAAGAGCTTGGACCTCTGCACATCCTACCTTCCTGACCTCAGTCTGAATATCTGTTGGGAAGTATTCCTTATATGCATTACAGCTGGACTATAACTGCACAAATGTACCACAAAGTGATCATGTTTGCTTCAAATTGCCTTTGATCTAACTTAAGTTGAAGGCTATGATGAAAGGTCAGAGAGAGGAACAAAAAAGGCAAGTTTGTGCAGCTAGAATAGAGCAAATGTTGCATATTTTGGTTGCTTTCAACAATCTGCAGATTATTTGTCCCTGAATTTAATGACATCAGCTGTATGACAGGCCTCTTGGTTTCTTAAGCATGAGCTTTCATTCTTGGATTGGATTAATATTGGTCAAGAAGTAGCATTTACCTTGACTAAGGTATTGAGTGTAGGACTCACTCTTTTGGGGCAAAAAAGCAATTTCCAGTAGACATATGAGGATTAATTTCCTGTCTGAAATGCATTTATATTGACAGGCTTATTAAAAGGGAATTGGTAAAACAGAAATGGAGAGGCTATGCACAACGTAACAGGTAGCAGTCATGTTACCTTTCCTTTCAGGGCTTTGCTTAGATTTGGTCTGATTGTTGGAAGCTGAGGCATGAAATTTTGCATGAAAAATGCACACAACATTGTTTTGAGTATTTTGGAAGGAATTAGCACTCCTGCATGTGTCGGATGCAGTAACAGTTCACCCCAATGCTTGGCTGTGTGTCTCCATGACCTACACAAACAGTGATTCAGGATATGGCGTGCAGTTATAGAGCTGCATGGGAGAAAGAAAAGGCAGGAGCACAGGTGGGCAGCCTGGAAGTTAGAAAATGAAGTCAAAATGTTAAAAAGAGAAGAACAAAATAGATTCTCTTCAATGACACAGTGATTTCTAGGTGAAAATGTTAAACAGTTTGAAACTGAATTATTATTCCCTGAACTCTCCCTCAAAAAAGGTGAGTTTTCTGCACTATAAATAACAGGGGGATCTACAATTCCTCTTTATTTTTGATACCAGTAAAGTATCAAAAGTTTGGGGTGAATGACTTCAAGAAAAGTATTTTTCCATTCAACCTGGATTTCTACAGAAAGAAAAAACTATTTTAGCACTTTTTTTCTTGAGAAATACTTGCTTCAGTCAAGAAAACTGAGATAGAAAATTTGGTGTGTCACTGAAGTAAACCAAGAAATTTCTTAGAAACTTAATTTCAGAAGGTAACTCAGCTGATTTCCCACATCCAAATTAAAATCTTCTGTGACACCTTTGTTTCTTTCTTTGCTTGACACAGAACACGTAACTGTAAGTGCTATGGCAATATAAATAAAGCAAATTGTGGATTTGTCATGTCATAGTTAGCAAATCTGCTTCTAGATATATTCAGGCCATTTGGCCTCAAGTCTAGACTGAAGGGTTTGCTGAGAATCAGGACACTTTTGAAAAGGCTGAGCTACTTTGGATAATGCAGCAGTTTAAGAAAGTAAAATCTTTTATTAATATCATAAGAACAAAAAATGCAACCCAGGATTTTAGTTATGTAAGAGAAAACTTGGCTTTGCAAGAGGAAGTTGACACCCCTCCCCTCCCCCCCGCCCCACAATTATTTTTTTGCATAAAGGAAGACAGAGTCCAGGGACCTGACAGGGAGTTGTGGTGAGGTGGGTGGTGTGGTGAGGTCTCTTCTCCCAAGTAACTAGCGATAGAATGAGAGGAAATGGCCTCAAGTTGCGCCAGGGGAGGTTTAGATTGGATATTAGGGAAAATTTCTTTACTGAGAGGGTGGTCAGGCATTGGAACAGGCTGCCCAGGGAGGTGGTGGAGTCACCACCACTGGAAATGTTCAAAAAATTTGTGGAGGTGGCCCTTCAGGACATGGTTTAGTGGGCATGGTGGTGTTGGGTTGATGGTTGGACTTGATGATCTTAAAGGTCTTTTCCAACCTTAATGATTCTGTGATTCTGTGTGATTCTGTGGCTGGTGTAGCTGCAGTTTTGGCTGTCCTTGGGGCAGCAATCCGACATGACGTGGCAGCAGGAACATCCTTCCCACCCCTTGCTCCAAAGAGAGCAGCTGAAACAAACATGCTGCATCTCTGACTTGCAGTCAAATGTTGAACAGCTATAAATATCTCTGATGTGCTTCTCTGAGTCTTTTGGTGCTTGTGGCTTTCTGGAAACTTGGACGACCCTGTCCCTGGAGCCCGCACCGGCTCTGAAGGGGCCCGGGGTCTCCGCTCCAGAGGAATGCCCAGTGCTGTGCTGCTCCTTTCAGCATTCCCAGAAATCTACCTTTTGGGCTGCTCTGGGGGGTAAAGCAGCCTTTCATATTGTATTGCAGCTACTTTCTCCAGTTTCTCCTTCATCAGGAATATGTTAAAAGGCAGATACATGGAGAGCAAGTTGGACCTCCCCCCTCAACAAATACAAATGCTTGTTAGGAACATTTTTACAGACCATGAACTTGCACATCCGCAAGCTGTCTGAGCAGCTCATGGATGGTGAAAAATGCAGACTTGCTCCCACATTTTCTCATTGTATCTTAACCAGGCAACGTAACTGCCTGAAGTAAGTTTTCCTGTCACTTCCCCAGCCTTGTGTTACCTGTTACTTTTTCCTTTTACAAGTTTTTTTTCTATTTAGCTAGTATATGATCAGGCAGGATGAGTTCAAGCACAGATGAAGGCAATGCAAAATACCCTATTATATGGTTACATGATATTACTAGCTTCCAGTTTTCTTAAATGCATCAGAACTATAAAGGGTTTAAACTCTCAAACTAGTGCGCCAATGGGTACCAGCAAAGAGGGCTTCAGGAAACAAAGGTTCCCTGCAATACTGTGGTTTGAACTAACACCATTGTATTTTGGATTTAACTTCCTTTTCTAAATCAACTAGTTCAATCCCAATAAACTGGAATGTAAACTTTTTTTATTTTTTTTTATTTAAAAAAAATTATTAATGTGGATGAAAAATTGGGGTTCTTCATGTTAGGAAAACAGCTGATTGAGGTAATCTACGTCCCCTTTTACCTTAATTAGCTCAGTGTGCATAAAAAGTCATCTGATACTTGAATCTACCACCTTTGGTGATTGTTTGCTTTTCTGGTGGAATTAGTGGGTACCTCAGAGATCTAAGAAAGGATTGAGTAAAACCAGCAGAATTAAATATCCTCTGGTATTTTAATCTAGTCGTGGTGACCACTTTGTGGATTTCAAGCTCCCAATTCTGCTTCTTGGGGGCAACTGAGTTAAGTACTTGTCTGAACGAGGAGGAAGAATGTGCTCCCGGTGCACTTTCCTTTTCAAAGAGAAATGTCCCGACCAGCTTCATTACTAAAAAAATGCTGGAAGCTTACAAAGCAGGTGAGTAGTCTGCCATGACCTATTTCTTATCTTCCCACTGTGCCTAAAGGAAAGAGGAAAAGGGCTCTGGCTGCTCCCTTGCTTTCTTCCCTTCTCACTTTCCGCAGCCCCGAACCAGCGGGCTCGCCAGCCATTTCTAAGGAAAACACCCTCCATAAAGCCGTACAGGCTGCAACGCCAGCTGCGAGCCCGCAGCAACACTCAGAGGTGCAGGGGGAAAAAGACGGTGCCTTTCCTAATGAGCTTCCATTAATGGAAAATTTATAGTCCAGATAATGAAAGTATTGATTGGGGCTCTTTAACTTTGAAATATTACATTTAGCTAGAGGCCATAAAGATTGTTTATTATAGCAGTGATAATGACACTCTGTGGAAGCAGCAATGCTTGTTGACATCTATGGGTTTCCACAAAAAGTAGGGAAAAAGTGTTTTCAAAGGTCATGTAGGTATGGAGGGAAGGGGGTTGATTTTCACGGGAGAGGGATAATGGTATTTCTACAGAAATCCCTTACTCGATCCCACTTAGAGACAGGAATAGTGTCTGATAAACATGGCAGACCTGAACATCGAGGCCATAGGTGATGGTACAGATATCCTGTGGTGAAGGCTGGCCTCTCATTTCGAAGAATCATTTCCATTTGCAGAGCATAGGATCTGAGGAGTCTCCAGAGCCCCAGCCTTGTGCCTGCAGGCAGGCAGCTGGCTCTGCCAGGCACTTCACTGGTCGGTACAGAAATGAGGGCTGCCGTAAGCTCAAACGCAGGCTGCTGTCTTGGGCAAAAGGAATCCTTCTGCTTCTGTTTGCCAAAAAGCCATAAATATGTCTCTGATTTATCCCACAAGGCTGCTGGGAAAGTGCATCCACTGATGTTTGTAAAATAATATGAAATTAAAGCAGCTGTGTTATTGCTAGAGCTTGCATTGAACAGAAATGCTTCTATTAAACTTACTGATGTTTTCAGAAGATATATCTGAATTCTCAATATTTTCCTTACATAACATAAACCTACTGATCAGTCTTCTTCTGCTGTCTTCAAAGCATTCAACAGCCTGTCATGGCCTGTGTATGAAATGCTGCAGCGTCTGACACACTCCTACGGTCCCACACTGGTGGAGAACGCTGAAGCAGACCGTGCACAGACAGAAATAGTGCCTTCTGTTAAATGGGAATTGCTAGATTTAGTTCCATCATTCAGTCTCCTAAAGTTTTGACAGCTTGATCAAACTAATGAACACAAAAGTGACAGACATATTGGTTCACTAATATTAGGTTACCAATCTTTGCCTTAAACCCCCATTAACGCTTCTTCCTTTGCCTGCTAATGCTAGGATAACAGATAGCAGCCAGACTTTCTGGCTCTACCCACGTGTAAAACTTCTAAACATCGGGCCATTTTTGTCTCCCGCTGCACTTTGCTGTAAAACCACAAGGTTAACACGACCTTCTGGCCCATTCCATTTTGTGTCTTGTTTTGAGTCGAGCCTTGTTAGGGACAAAAATCTATGTTATATTCCATCTGATCAAAGTACTTCAGATGAAGACATGCCATCTGTATTCATTTAGCGATATCTAAGACTATAGGGCATTACAGTGGTATTTCGTACATAGTATTGATTGCCTTCATTTGTAGCTATTATAGACACCGGACACTGTTCACTTTTAAACTTGAGCATCAGATTTCCCATATGCAATCTCCAGGCACTCTCTTCCTACCACCCTGCTTCCATGGTAGCTTTGAAAGGCTCCGTTAGAACAAGCTTCTGTTAAAACGGTTGAAATAGTGTCGCATGTTATACATTGCAGTTTTCTTTTCACAATTTCATATATTGTTGTATTTGTTAAGTGTCCAAATCCCCCCAGTGGAGGAAAGGTGTTTAAATCTATAATTTTATCCACATTTCCCAGATAAGTCTGTTTGCACTTGGTTGCTGTTATTAGTGGTAGCTATACACTCTGCATCACTATAAAGTGTTGTTATGCCACGGATCTCTATTAGTTAAGCACTGTGTTTTGTTCTGCTCTTCAAGTCCTGCTTCAGAGTTGGAAGCATGGTCACAGACCTGTTTGCTTGCACCTTGGTATGAGTAGGTGCTCAAAGCCAGCCTAACTGACAAGTATTTAGATGAGTTCTGGCCATGGAAATATATGTATGTCAGAGGTAAAGGAAAAGGTAAGAACTCCACACTTTACAGATGAGCAGACCTGATACATGGGGTATTTTCAGGAGACATGGATTTTGCACTTGAGCATATCAGCTAAAAATGTAAACTGTTTTCCTGGTTAAGCCTAAGAAGATGGCACTGATTGGTTTTGGTAGAACTTGTTCAAAGATAAAAAGCTATAAAATTAATCAAAAGTTATTAATGGATTTTATTGTTGCCGCATGTTACCTTTTAGCAGAATTTTCTGCAAAGGTTAACCAGAACCTGGCCAAGAAAAGTATTTAAGCATGAACTCAGGTTCAGGCCTGTGGATAGGTTTATTTCTATTCCAAAAAAGGCCATCACCCACACCGGGACAAAGCAGTTGTTAGGTCTATAAGGACCTATTTAAAGTTTAAAAATATCAAGATAAGAAATCTAGCATGGAGGCTGGGAATGGCAGCGTCCACATAATCACAGGCAGGATTTCTATCACTGACATTGGGAGCGAGGCAGTACCCGAACCAGCAAAGGCTTGGAAGTCGCCTCTGTGAGAGGTGCTTCACAAAACCAGGGGGAAACATAAACAATTTCCAATAGTAACAGGAACCAGTGGATGTTGTCAAGAACATTAACAACCCTCCCCTTCGAAACCAGTGAAAGGTTTCCTCTCTCTAGCCTTCATTGGGGGTAGCAGCTTTTTCATTCATTTTCCCCTTGGCATGCTCATGCCCTTGCATGCACATCGCAAGGTGCGGTACTCTGTATACCTGGGGTGTGGAGGCAGGGAATAAGGGAGGGAAGAGAGAACAGTTCAGAAAATTCTTTGATGATTGTGAATGCACACACTGATATAGGCAATAAGTTGGGTTTTTTGAAGCAGCTGGAGTAAATGGAAACTTGCCCTGTGGTGACAGCAGAAGTGGAAGGTGTCTCTTCTCTTGGTGTCTTTGGCAGAAGTGAGAGGACAACCATGCCTGTAAGTTTGCTGCCTCTAATGCGACTCTGGGCAGTCACTTTTGGAGCATCTGTGGAAGACCTCATCCAAAAATGAACAGCGGACGTGCATGAAGTCTGCTTCTAGCACTGGCTGCTTGCTGCCATTCATGGCTGATTAAAAACCCGTTGGAGTATGAAGTAGAAATGTCAAGTTCTCCATTTTAATGTCTGGAATGAACTTCAGACTTAAGCAGCTTAATTTTCAGAAAAACATGAAAAATCAACAGAAAGATTTAGTGAAGATTTGATTTATTAATTATCAGGCAGCTGTCCTGAAATTTAGTGCAGGCAGCAACCAGATGTTTCGTGAGCTGTTTGGGTAAAAGCTGTATCTGCATAACAAAGAGCAGATTTTGTTCTCACTGTTGCTCTATAAAGGGGGATGGATGGTAGGAGGGCAACTTTACAGCAATAAGTCATTGCTACCAATATGCATTTTAGTAACTTTTAACACACTAATGACAAAACCAAGAAACAGATCTTCAAATACCAATGAAAAGATTAGTTTTTCCTGTAGGTGTGCTGCATCATTCTGTAAAGAACAAAAATGCATAGGAATGGTCTGCAAGAGATTATTCTCTGATAAAGTTTATCAAAGAATGTCCAACAACAATCAAGCATCTATTTTGTTACTGTCGATATAGATAAGGCTTAAGTCATTGCAGAAATGTGGAAGTCTTCCTGGACAGATGAGGCAGCACCCTTGAGCTTCAACTAAAAATAGCACTCAACAAGTTGTCTGACACTGAAACCAGGCTACATACAATTTATTGGGGGGATTCAGTACTGATATTTGGCAATCAAATGTCTTTTCAACTCCTACAAAGCACAGACAGTGTGAAAATAGCCCCTATTTCCGTTTTAATTTTTCCCCCCCTTTTTTCCTGAATGAAGAAGTCTACGTTTCTATTAAGTGATGTTTTGCACTAGAGTAAAGCTTCTAGCAAAAAATCTGGAAGTGTTGACAGTAAACACCTGGGAGAAAATGATGCTTACCCAAGGATGCCCTTGCGAATGGGAATCCATGTTAGCAAATAAAGCATGCAGAGAAAAGAACTTGTCCATCAGGGTAAGTTTTTGTACCAAAGGCCCAGCACTCAGTTCAAAACATGTCATGTCTAACTTATGGCTGCAAGAATTCTGTTTTCTCTCCGTACAAATTCTGGCACAACCACGATTCCTATATGCAGCAGAGTACTGAAATAATGATATGATAGCACACTCATGCTTGCCCTCTGTTGAGCACCAGGAAAAGACCACTTAAAAAAACATTAGAAAGAAATGGCTGGTTCATTCAGCAAAATGGAGGAATTGAACACGTTAGGAAAGTTATCTTCCAAAAAAATAGACTTTAAGCTATCTCACAAACATCAGTGCTTTGCTGAATGAAAGTCTGTGACTTAGGGTAGTGGAATTGCTCAGTTTTATCATAAGTGGTACACTGGTTGGCTCACCTATGATGAGTAAGATCTGGGCAGTGACATGGAGCAAGAGTAAGAACCGAGACCTCAGTTCTGTGAGTGATACAGGAAAACAAAGTCTGTAAGCTCATTTGCCAACTTACACAATCTCAGTCTGTGTGTTAAAGGACTTTGTGACTTCCGGCAGACATGAAACATAACATCACTCAAGTGGGGTTTTTTTTAAGCATAGAACTATGAAGATGCAGATAGGAAATAGCTTGGGAACAGCTTTGAAAAAAACCACCAGGCATTACATAGGAAAGTTATCCATGGAATGAGTTGCGTGCATCTCTGGGTGGTTAGGACTCAGTGATAGCACGAAGTGCAGACTGTGGTCAGGAGTGATGCAATGTTGCACCATGCCAGTGAGTTTTGGAGGAAGAATGCATTTCTTGGTCTGCAGCTTAAAGCAGCAGGATTTGTCCATTCTGCAAACCTCCTGTCTGAAGAGCTGATTGACATTGAGAGTTTCTCATTAAGAAACTTTCCAGACGCCTTTTAAAATTATATCCATGGCCTGTATGCTTCCAGTGCAGTGTCAGAGTAGCTTAGGTGCCCAGGAAGAGATGGTCGAAATGTGGAGTCATATTCAAAACATCTCCAAACACAGAACGGGCATTTGCAAAGCTTCAAACACAGGGAACTGGCCTTGCGAGTGTTTTCCACAGAGTATACAAAGCGATTGATAAGATGTCAAATAAATCATGAATGAAATAGATATTTTGTATATTACGGGATTGTAATAGGCGTGGTCCAAAAAAGCATCTGAGAGAATCAGGACTGGAGAAAAAATTTTCTGGGAATGATGTAGTTCTATTAAAATCTGGAGAGCTAGTTAATATTTAGTAATTCTGTTGATATCAGCTGAGGGTCTTGGCCTTGGAGTTATACCCAAGTCTCCTGGTCCTCAGTGGTAAAACCTAACGGCCTTGTTTATAATGGATTTTACATTGGTCTTAAGAGTGATGGAATTGGGCCACCATTGCTTCATTTATTGTGGTAGGCACAATATTACAGCAAGATGCGATATTTCTATGTTTCTGTGCTGTGAGAAGGGTGTGAGTAGATACTAATGTTCCAGACAAATAGCAAGTCTCTGTTTCCCATGGTTCCTATACATTTGTATAAAACATTTGTGCACAGTGTAAGGAACCACACAGGACAGTCCCTGAAACTTTAAGAGTTTATCACCTCTTGGAACAACAAAACCAACTGGGGAAGGTAGTTCTTGGCTTGAAATACCTTGATTCTGAATCTGATTCTCATCTTTGTCTAGTTCCCACAATGAAACTTCAGTGCTGTGATTATAATCACTCTACATTCACATTGATGTCAAATTAGGGAGGGATTAATTGCAGTGTGCCCAAAACTGAACATCATGATTGCATGCTTCATCATCCAGCCTACAAGAGGGAGTGGCAGATGTTTAAAAATCTGGGCAGTTAAAATGGATGGAAACGCTAATATGTAACTCTGGGAAGACAACAGGGATGAAGACTAAAGGCACCCTCCGTGTTAAACAAGTTGGTTCAATGTTGTTGACCTACCTGAAAATGTAGTTGCACCTAGCAGTAGAACCTCCCCCCAAAAGCCCAAAGAAACTAGCATTCATCCGCCATCTAATACGGTTTAGATAATGGAAAGAGGTCATCTGCTTTCACTTTGCTGTTACTTGTTTGTCATCATTGAAGGATCTTTAAGGATCCGGCCGAGAGCCAGTTTTCCAACAAAATGAGAAATGAGAGGAATTAAAAAATGGAAGCAGATGATTGCTTGTGTGTTAAAAATCAAAAGGAAATTGAGAACCTCGTCTTTGAGTAATAACAAATATTTTGGCCACGAGCATGGTATTTAACTTGGAGGAGACAGAAAGCCACTTCATCAATATTAGCACAGTGCAGTGTTTTTGGCAAAGACCTGATGAGTTATCAGCTGTTATCCTCTGTGGAGCTGGGGGGAATGAAAAATTCCTCTCAGGATACAAGTTCATTTCTACATTGCCATAATACATGTCCTCTGTTTCTGATCTGTTTTCCGTCTTTTTGCCTACTGACTGGTCAGAAATTGAGATGTGTGTAGTAGTGTAAAATACAGCATTGAACTTCAGGCCTTTTCACCAGTTGCTTCAACTATTTGCATTCTGAGCCTGGTTCTTAGAGGCATTTTTTTGTACTGACACATGTATATAAATGACCCTTAGCACTGGAGGGAAGGGGGTTACAAACAGCGCTCTTTAAAAATCTGGCCACACAGTCATTAAATTCACTGCACTTGGCATCATGTCACTTGTGATCTAGTGGGCTCCATTCAACTTCCATCCTAAGGCCTCTACGTAAAGAGTCACTGTGATTGTTTTTAATGCTGTGGCAGGAACAGATGGCAAACATATTTTAGAGCGCTAAAAATATGGAAGGGCAGTAGAAATCTACATGGCAGACATCTATTAAGCTCCCACAGCTGTGACCAATTTCTTTTTTTTTAATAATAAATAGATTATATGGAAGCCCAGTCCCTAGAAGGAAAGTCTCCTTTGAAATCAGTTGATGTTTTGAATTTGTCTGGGCTACAGCAAGGGACAGAATAAACTTCCACTTGTAGTTTCCAGTTTGTCTCAGTCATGCTAATGAAAAGAAACAAGTCAGTGTGGAGAGGGACAGCTGAACCCCGGCTCACCATGGCAGAGCAGCATGTTGAGGGCAGCCCCTATAGATCACTGTCTCACGGACACTGTGTTTCGTCACTCTGAACGGGCTCCTAACATGGAATTTTTATAGCCTTTGCAGATGTTTCAAGTTTCTGTCCATCTATCACGCTCTGCAAGGATGACTTCTTTCGGAAGATGCCCTGTGGCTCAAGCAGCAATCTGTACGCGTAGCTGTCAGGCTGAAAAGACTAACGCCCGTCCGCTCTGTCACATGCTGTAATCTTACATGTGTCAAGACGGGAACCTACAGAAAAAATACAGAATATTTCTTAATGACTTGTTTGTCACTGGCTAATGACAAAGCCCAAGGAGGACCCTGAAGGCCAGGGTATGTTTCTTAACTTTTGCCGAGGAGCCCTTTGCCAGAAGCCTGCTATATTCAGGAAGAGGAGCGTCTCGCCAGCGAGAGAGGGGCTATTCCCGATGAAGAGATGGTCTAGGGATGCTGCTCCTGCTCGCCCCAGTGCAAGCAACGGGCGGCTGGTGACCCATTTCTGAGTGCCGCGGGCACACAGGTGAGCCCGGCTGCTCTGCCCGTGACTTTGGACCTGGGGGTGCCAGCTGCTC
>NW_010559920.1:0-7343 GCF_000687285.1 Phaethon lepturus
CAGCCCCGGTATGCCTTCCCCGGATGCTCGAATCCTCTAAAGGGTAGGGGGTGTGCCCCTGGTCCAAAGCCCTGCCTATGGGCTTGGGTCCTGTGTGTGTGACAGGCATGTGTGAACTGTTCCCTGGGTATCACTTGAGCCTCTCGTGTTGTATAAATATATACATATATTCGTATATCAAGTGACATGAAATTGTCATCTACAGCAAGACTTACACCTTCAGGTTTAAGGAGTTAGCGGGGCTTGGGGGTTTGTGTCTCCAAACTTGCATCAGCTGGCATCACAGGGATGCTCTGCCTGCCCCCCCGCCATGCCACTGTGAGACAGTGCCCTTAGTGCCATCCCTTCGCAATTTTTCTCCTTTTCCCAAGCTCCACCTACTCAACAGCTTCATTTTGGAGCCTGCAGTTGCTGGGGGGAGGAAGGACACCAGGAAGCGGGCTGGCAGAGGACTGGAGTCTGCAGGGGATGACACCACAGATGAGTAGCATTTTTACCAGGCCCAGGGCGGGAAGAAGGGAAATGAGACTGAGGTGCTCAGACCGGTGCGAAGGTTGCGGGCAGTGAATGCCACACGGTTGTGTTGGGCATGGCGCGTGGACTGCTGGGGTTATGTATGGCAACAGGGATGGAGTCACTTCCTTGCCTTATGCAATACTCTGCCCTTACATGTTCAAAGGTTACGTTTATCTCTCTATGTGCAGCATTGAGAGTTTATGCTGGGGTGGTTATCCACTCTTGCTGCTAGGTCCTCACCAAAGTCCAGGCCTTCAATCCATAAATACAGTTTATGTCATTGTTTCCTCCAAACCAATACCACCTTAAGTATTTAACTGTATTAAAATACTTCTGGGCTGGTATCTTTTAATAAAGCAATTTAAATTACTCTTACAGTAATCTGTCTTCATTATCTGCTAGCAAAACAAACTGTTTATCACCAGTAAGCTTTACCACAGAATTTGTATAATTGCCACAACTATAAAACTATTAAACAGTTTTGGCCCATGAGCTGAGGCCTTTGGGACTCTGCTCATTGATACCACATTAATAACCAATGGCAACCCTTGGTCTGTAAACCAGTGTGTAAATCCAGCTCATTCTCTCTTAAGTGCATATTATTTTGGTACCACATCAAGTGCCTTAAGGGAGTCCAGACATACTCTGTGAGCACAGTTACTTTATTAACAGAACTTACTCCAAAAGACAAGCAAAACAATAAAAAGGTTTTTGACAATAAGGATCTCCTGTGACACTGACACTTTCAGTGACACTGCTGACAATTCAGAGGTTGGTGGGTGTAATAGTGGTCTTAACCTATGCAGGGAAGTTTATTCCGACTTAGAATATTTACAGCAGGACCACACAATATAGCTTCCTTATTCTTCCTTAACTATTCTCAGTCCAAATGTCAGTGGCATGATAAACCTTCAATCACTTGCATTAATCATGCTTTTATAATAGCATTAGAAGGAGTTCGGTCCTTTCTGTCCTGAAGGTACTGGGATGAGGATGGGGCTGGTGGCTGGGGCTAGAAGGGGGACAGAGTGTGAAGTGGGGCTGTGACGAAGGGCTCTGCTGGGGAACGCAGGCAGACAGTGCGGAGAAGGACCAGGACCAGAAGGAGCCCCAGGCTCCTAGAAGCTGCAGCGGTTCATGGTGATTATGTCATGTTAGGGGCCTCCTCTGTGATGTAACGGGGAAGCTCTGAGACCCTCTGAGGAGGCTGGGTGTTGCCTGTATCCTGCCTTTCCTCTTCCCCTTCTTTCTCCCTTCCCCTAGCCCCTTTTATGGTCTGTCTGTCCCTCAGATTCCCTACCCCAACTTTCTGTCCCCTGCTGACACCATTACTTTGCTGCCAGCAACTCTAGCATTATTCCTCCCTACAAGATATGCTCCCTGGAGGTGTGTGGATTGGGGGAGAGGAAAGCAAGGAAAAAAGTTTGAGAACTGCCGAATCATCTGCTATTTTTACAAAGAATATAAAGAGATGAACAAATGGAGTCATTGGTTAATTGTAACCATAGCCTGGGCTTCAATAGCAAGGACCGTAATCGTGCTTTCTTCACTCTTGTGCTGTGAGTGCCCTTCTCAGGTTTTGGGAACTGAGGAGAAGCAAGGCTTGGACCAGAAGCCTCACATTAAATGTCAGGGCAATAATGGGCTTCCATGAGCTTCTCAGTCATCAGATTCCAAGCTTGCACTGGCCAGATGTGAGAAACCACACCCGAGCAGAGGCCCCTGGGTGACTATACACAAATAGCGTTAATTGATAGTAATGCCACAAAAATGAAATCTTTCCACTGTGTCACAAGAACAAGAGAAATTCCTCTGCATGTGAAAGCAGACCTGTTGCAGATTTTTTCTTGTACCCATGCTGTCTTTTCCACACACATGGAGAGGGAAAGGAAAAGCAGCATTTCTGCAGCAGTATTTTCCAGATCTTGGTACCTGCATGGGTGCCTCTCTTCTCTGACTCGAGGCAGGTTCTTAACTCACATGGTACTGATTCCAGAGGAAAAAAAGCCTGAGCAAGGCTCCCATAACACTCAAATAATTCAGCACACATCCCTCTGACAAGCGGTTCCTGCGATAAAGGCCACCAGGAGCCTTGTTTTGATGGCCTTTGAGCTCTGTAGCATGGACAGCCCTGTGATTAGTTGCTCACAGCTGTAATTCACTGTTAGAATCTGACTTTGAAACCTTTATTTCAGTTGTCACCTGGGAGAACAAAAGATCCCTCAGGGGGAAGAATACACGAAGATGCGTAGATGCATGGTGGGAAGTTAACATCTGTAGCAAATATTTAACTTCATGCCTGGAAAATTAGACTGGGTTTTAAGCAGCTTTATTTAGTCTCCTGCTGATGGTTGTTGCCTGCCAGACTTCTCAAAGGAGGTGTTCAGCAGACCCACACATGTTCATGTTAGGCAGTGTTTATCTAAACCTTTGACAAACTAGAAAGTATCATTTATCATTGCAATGTATAGTATATGCAAACATTGCGTAATCAGTGGAATAAGTATGCCCTTTTCATAATGTGAATTATTTTTTTCAGAATTAATTTCAAAACTGTTCAGCTGGTTCTGCTGAAGGAACCAACATTGTAACTTCAATTATTTATGAAAGATATACTCAGAGTATATCTGGCCTCATCAGTGGTGAGAGAACACATTTAGCCCTTTAGATTAGACTTAGGTTATTTGGAAACTCAAAAATACAGTCAGTGTCTCTGCACACATCTTCAGTAACTGTCCTCTAGTAACTGTGAACAGCAGTGAGCTTTGTAAAGGCATCTGTGCATAAATACACTTAAAAGTCTTTATAAATAATTTTAAAAAGGTATTTACTACTGGCACTATCATGGGCGAGAGAGAGACCCACATTCAGTACACTGGTCTTCTTACCAAGTTACAAGCCTGCCTGAAGGGCAGGCAAGATTCCAGCTAAGTTCTGCCATTGAAAGTACATCTATCTTTGGTGTCATCAAGTATAAAAGGTAGCTCTTTGGCAAGAATTTATATGCCTCTTTCTGCACAGAAAAAAAGATGTTAACATTTTGTCCACAACCATCTTTAAACATGTATTTTATGCACCAAAGCTGGAGCAAGAGCAATTCTAGCATACTGCACAAACGGATTCCTAATGAGGCTGGTATTCATGGCATACCATGTCACTAGAAAATGTATAAGCAAGTATGTACTTCAGTCTTTATGATTTGTATAATGAATTTACTGTTTGCTCTTTTCAAAGATTATCATCACAATTGAGCATTGTAATAAATCTTTCATATCACAGAATCACAGAATGGCTGAGGGAAGTGAAGGACCTTTGGAGGTCATTCTGATCCAACCCCGCTCTGCTCAAGCAGGGCCACCTAGAGCCAGTTGCCCAGGGCTGTCTCCAGAGGGCTTTTGTGTATCTCCAAGGATGAAGACTTCATCACCTCCCTGAGCAACATGTGCCAGTGCTCAGTCACCCTCACAGTAAAAAAATTTTTTCCTGATGTTCAGACAGAGCCTCCTGTGTTTCACTTTGTGCCCACTGCATCTGGTCCTGTCACTGGGCACCACTGAGAAGAGCCTGGCTCCGTCCTCCTTGCACCCTCCCTTCAGGCTTTTATATATGTTAATAAGAACCCCCTGAGCCTTCTCTCCTCTAGGCTAACAGACCCAGCTCTCTCAGCCTCTTCTCATAGGAGATGCTCTGGTCCCTTTATCACCTTTGTGGCCCTTTTCTGCAATCTCTCCAGTAGTTCCATGTCTGTCTTGTTCTGAGGAGCCCAAACCTGGACACAGGACTGCAGGTGTGACCTCACCAGTGCTGAGCAGAGGGGAAGGATCGCCTCCCTTGACCTGCTGGCAATGCTTTGTTTAATGCAGGCCTGGATACCATTAGACTTCTTTGTAGCAAGGGCGTGTTGCTGACTCATGTTTGACATGGTGTCCACCAGGAACCCCAGTTCCTTTTCTGCCAAGCTACTTTCCAGGTGGCCCCCAGCATATACTGGTGCCTGGGGTTGTTCCTCCCCACGTGCAGGACTTCGTACTTCTCCTGGTTGAGGGTCATGAGGTTCCTGTCAGCCCTTTTCTCCATCCTGTTGAGGTCCCTCTGGATCGTAGCACGACCCTCTGGTGTATCAGCCACTCCTCCCAGTTTGGTATCATTGACAAACTTGCTGAGGGTACACTCTGCCCCATCATCCAGGTCATTAAGGAAGATGTTGAACAGGACTCTACCCAGCATTGACCCCTCGGGTACAGCACTAATTACTGGCATCCAACTAGATTTTGTGCTACTGACCACCAACTTCTGGGCCTGGATCACTGCAGACACCCCACATAATGTTTGAATATTCACACTAAGTTCATCATCATGGTATCTGAGTACCTTCCACAGATTTAAGGTCTTTTGCTTTTTGCATTTTTTGTATATGTGCATATACAGTTCATTAACAAATGCAAATTCAGTTTTCTCATGGAGTTAGCTACCAGTATTTCATGTTTATCAATCACTTGGAAATAACTTAATTGCTCATTAGAAAACTGCTGAGCTCAACATACTGTGTTGACACTAAAATGCTGTGTTGAGACCGAAGTGACTCAGAACACTGGGAAAGGATTTTCTGTTGTCAGGAAGATTCATGATTTATGTTCATTTGCAGACTGCAATGATTTCATTCACTTGGGTAATATTGAGTGAAACCTTATATGTCTCCACCCATATGAAGCAATATTCTGTTCTAACATTCAAAAAAAGTTTCTAAATTTACTGAGAACTCTCCTGACACACCTTTATTAACAAGCCAATGCTTGAAGGAAAAAGATTTCATTGCGCTCAAGATGTTCTTAAAACAGTTTTCCCTATGCATTTTTTTAACAGGAAAAAGCACCAAATCTTCTTCAGAATGCAAAATAATTGAAAAGTGAGCAACTTTCAAACATGTTGGAAGTTTGAAATGCTGTATTTACATGCATACTGGAAATGCTAGTATGTTTTAAGTATCTTTTTAGTTAGATTTTCATGAAAATTTTTAACTGAAGGGGGAGAGAGGGTATACAGATAGCATAAGACAAACTTTGCAATTAAATTAGGATTATGCTTAACTGATTCATTAATGACTTGTATTTAACAAGGCTGTGCCTCTGTCTGAAGACAATATGCTAATACTGACAAAAGTAATTAAGATTTACAGTCAAGAAAAGAAGATGTGTGACCAGTTTTAAAGGTGGTTGTAGTAATAGAAATACTGTGTGCAAACAGAAGAATTACCAAAGAAGCCTGAGATATTACCTCCATACTTGAGCCTGGGGAGAAAATGAGAATACGTTATTTGAGAAATGACGTATGGCTGTGTTATGGAAAACTACAGTGTGATGGGACTTCAACTTTTGCTCTCCTTTTCCTTTTCCTTTTCCTTTTCCTTTTCCTTTTCCTTTTCCTTTTCCTTTTCCTTTTCCTTTTCCTTTTCCTTTTCCTTTTCCTTTTCCTTTTCCTTTTCCTTTTCCTTTTCCTTTTCCTTTTCCTTTTCCTTTTCCTTTTCCTTTTCCTTTTCCTTTTCCTTTTCCTTTTCCTTTCCCTTTCCCTTTCCCTTTCCTTTTCCCTTTCCGCCTTTGCCTTTGCCTTTTGCCTTTTGCCTTTTCTTTGCCTTTTGCCTTTTGCCTGTTCCTTTTTTTTTTTTCTTTTCTTGTTTTGAGAAAGCATTTGGCTATTTTGCAGAGTACGGAAGATATCCATCGCCATCTAGTGACACCACGTTGTGCCTGAGTCGGAATCGGGCACTTAAGCTGAGCTTTCCCAGGCTGAAGGTTGTGCACCAGGGCTCTTGCCAGCCTCTTCCAGAGAGGACTTGAGGTCAACAGACCTCGGTCACCACTCTGGTGACTCAGGGCTCACTCCCGAGGAGGTGTCCCAGAGATGGCACAAATGTGTACGGCGAGTTTCTGGTGGGACAGCTCTTGCCGTACCTGTGCGGTGGGGAGGTAGCACAGGTATGTGCATGCTCTGGCTTCTGCACTGACAATTCCCTGCCCAGATTTTGGCGGTACTTGGAGAGGAACCCCTGCTCATTCCATGGTGGAAGAAGTTCTTTGTATTTGGAGAATGCCATAAAGTAAATCTTACAGTGTAACTGGTCCCAACACTTACCGATCTTCTCTTCAACATCAGTATTATTATGTTGATAAATAATAATTTGTCATAAATAATCAGTGTAATGATATTTTTTTCTTCTGGATTCTTGTATGGTAATTTTTTTTTATATATCAAAGGAGGGCTGATTTTACCCAACAGTGGCAAAACAAAAAATAATGCATAGGATCGAGCAAAACATAAAAAAAATTGCTGCTTTTTCTAGTGCCATTCAGTCTGTGGCCTCCTGCTGCTCAACTAAACTACCTAGCTCCAGGGAGGAGCTGAGTTAGCCACTGAAGTCTCTGTCAGCAAGGATGAGCAAAAGGAAAGGCCCTGCAGGGAAATAAAAAGAAAATTCAAATTCATTTGTTTCCCGGAGCATGTTTCTCAGGCCTAATTAAGTGCATACCTTCTTGCTGAAGTCCACAAGAAGAACCATCGTTCAATTTCCCACTGCAAGAGTGTTACAGGGTTTGTAAATGAGAGACAATTTGGGAAAATATTCTTTAGAAACCACAATGGATTACAAGAGCAGGTTGTGTGGGGAGGGTGGGCAGGAGACCCCCTGGAAGGGGTTACAGGGTTGCAGGCAAACGTCCCTCTCGTGGTGGCTCTTAGCAAAGTCACAGGAAAATCCTCTGATCCTGAAATGGAGGTCATTCACTGTAAGTCAGTAGGCTTGATACAGGGATTCCACACTCCTCCCCCCCCCC
>NW_010559920.1:7374-11813 GCF_000687285.1 Phaethon lepturus
CCCCCCCCCCAATTTGTAGGTGAATCTTGATGAACAATTTGGTGTAAAAAAAAATCAGGACAGATTTATTCTATTATCACAACATTCACCAAACAGACTGAATAACTGGAATTTTTTTCTTTTCAGTAATGACTTATTGACTGCAACAGCAAGATCATCTTCCAAATTTCACAGTAGCAATAATCTTATTTACTTTCCTGTGTTTCTACTTTAGTTTACAGACATTTTAAAGACTATTAAACATTAAAAATAGAAACTGATAAAATTGTCTGTTTCATTATCCATACTCTTGCTTTGTATTTCCTCTGTTTCTTTAATTAGCCCCTTTAGATTTTAAGATCTTTGGTTGGATCAGTCATTGGACTTTTGTTTATTAGGTGCTTCATTTTTTACTAGTACTCCTAATAGCACTACTCAATGGGAGGCGAAGCTCTGTTGAATATAAGTAGCTGAAATATTAATTTAAAAATATTGGTGCTACTCAGCAGATTTGAAGTATGAGCACATATTGAGCCAAAATAGTTCAGTCAGATAACTGTGGAAGACAACTGGAGTTCCTTTAAGCCAGTGCTCCAGGAATTATCTTAGGTATGTATCCCAAATGGAGAAATTATAGGAAATAACTCCATTCACAATTAACTGAGAAACCTTTAATATTATGCGTAAAGAGGGAGCCTACAAGGAACAGAAAAAGAAAAAAATGTCTTGCCAGGCAGAAGGCATATAGAAAAGGGAAAATGTCAAAAGCCAAGCTTAGGTAGAGGCTGTAAAAGAAATTCAAGCAAATAGTAAAAGCTACGTTGGCCATATAAACAGTAAAAAAGAAGTGGATACCTCATAAAACATAGATGTGCTTGCAGTTAAAGATAACCTAGGTCTTGCTCCAAACTATCTATTTGGCTCAACGTCAGTAATGATAATGCCACAGTACACAGAGGCAAAACCAAGGATGTACATGAGAATGGGTGTGGAAAAAGAAATTGTCATGTGCAAAGTGAAACCAAAGGGCAAAGAGCTTAGCTCTCAGGGAGCCCCAGGTACTGAGATAATAAAGCCAGTGGTAGGAGTTTTAATGCATTTACTAAAACAGATGGCAATACCATGTGATTAAAAAAAAAAAAAAAAAGTAGTGATCTTTAAGGAGCAAAGTGGTCCACAGAAGTCTCTTATGATGATCACAATTGCCTACAAGGACTCAAAGTTTTGTGAAAGAAATAGAGATATAAAAGTACATAAAAATGCAAAAAACAGTTACCAAAGATAGATTATGCCAAATTAATTTGGTGTTTTTCTTTGCTAAAATACACAATTTCTTTAGAGAATGGTATTGCAATAAAGCAAATCCACATAGATTCCAGTAAAGCGACTGACATGGTGTTATGTGGAAGCCAGTGTGATGATGCAGGAAAATCAGAGGGAAGAAACCAGCTGAAAAGCAACAGCAGTGGCTGTACTTACAACAGACTGCTCAGGCTATAGGGAGATGATTTGTGTAACTGTGGATTAGGGACTGGCTGCATTTATCATTTCTGTTAATGATTATGTCCAAAGAATAGAAACAATTAATGAAATACACTGGTGACAGAAAGTAGATATCTGGCACGCACAGTAGGACTGAACTGCCATAAAGCAAGGGCTCAATTAACAGAAGTCTAACGCAACAAAGGCAAGGGACTTAAAGAGTAGGAAAGATTTCTTCAGTAAGTACAAGTCCATCAGCTGCTGACAAAAGCTGAAGAGAAATGCCTGGCTGGTTTAGTCAGTTGTCCATCACAGCACGTCTAAAGACCACTGCTGCGACATCATCATGAAAAATGAAAACACATCTAAAGATCTGTAGGTGCTGTATTTCAGGTAGGTTAAAGGGAAATATTTATGCAACTGCATAAGCCAAGACCTTATGCGGAGTACTCAGAACAACGCTGTCACAGTGAAGAAAGATTAATACATACTGGGAGAAGTTCAGGAAAGCGGACCTTAAGCTGGCCAAGGAAATACTGATACCTTCAGCATAGGCCAGAAAGTGTCTTGTGTAGTTGAACCAGATGTGGTTTCAGAGGGTAACGAGGGTGAACACTGAGGAGGAAGAGCTACACAAGTCAAAGGATACTACCCTGAGAACAAATGAGTATAAACTAGCTGCCACTGAATCTAAATTGATAATGTACTTGTCACCACCAGATAATCTAGAATTTTTCATTATTGAGGGGAGCAGAGGCAAACAGCTGTCATCTGTCTAGAGTTTGCTACCCTTGTTCGTGGCCTGTGCTCGTGGGGTTGCTGCGATAACAGGGGGTGGGAAGGACTTAAGTTACATGTCCCGTGTTTTCCAGCTTCCTCCACATGCAAGTTGCAGTTCTACAGAGTCTGAACATTCCCAACACAAGGAATACATTAACTAGCAATACACTGGTGCACATGCTTAACTTTAAACACAGGATTTCCCATCAGGTCTTCAGGTTTCAGGGGAAAACCTGAACCATGAGAAAAGAGGGATGTATAATAGAACCTCTTATTTAAATTCAAGCAAGGCAACCCATAAAAGCTTAACAGAAGGCAAGATCTTGCTGCATTTTATAACTCAAATTTAACTCACTATAGTGTAAATACATCAGTGCATGAAGATGAAAAATATATATACGATAACCAAACCCTGACCTCAATTTACTCCCCATTAAATCAGTGGGAATTAAAAAGCTTGCAGAATCAGGGCCCCTCAGGTCCTTCTGTAATTCAGGTAAGTTGCAAACTTACAGATTCAGTGTTGGTTTTTGTTAATGCGTGTGACAATTGTGAGTGTGCCAATATATATAACATGTTGCAAGTGTCCACTAACATATATCTTTATATATATATGTATTTGACTTCAATCAAAATGCTAAACTGAGGTAGTATAACATGGTAAATAACATAGCAATAGAACTATTCTACCTTGTTGCCAGGTAGAGTATCAAATTTATAATCCCTTTGAACAATGATACATCTCTACCAAAATTAAAATAAATAATATCAGAACATGTAGTTACCACCAGAGAAAATCCCTTTATTGAGAACTTGACAATAACAAGCTCAATACAACATGTACATTTTATTAGAAATTACCTTCTGTATGAATCTTTCTCTGTAAATATTCCCGGCCCCTTGCAGTATTGTACTTTGTACACACGCAATTTAACTGATTTTATCATTTGCAGCTTGGAACAATCTTTGGAGTGTGCCAGTGTGCTGTGACCTTCTAAATGCCTTTGTTGCTTGGTGGAAAGGCTGAGTCACTCATTGTAAGGGATTTGTGGAGGATGCAAAATCAAAAGAATGGATGGGACAGATTCAGGCCAGGTGTGGCTGCAGTCAGTGGTGCTCTAAAGCTAAATATGAACCAAGATTAGGCTTCTTCCAGGAGAAGGAAGCTGCCTTGGGCTGAGGGACCTGCAGTAACACTGTCTTGCACCCATCACAACCAAGCCCCCACGTTAGGGCATGGTAGGATGCTGGTATCTGCTGCAATAAGACACATTTTGCACTTCCTTTGTTAACATGTCTGAGCCTGTTCCAATGCTGCACAATTCTTTAAGTACAGAAGCCCTATGTAAAAGCTAAGCCATATTTAGACCTCAAAAAATGTGCCAAAATGACAAAAGTCAACCCTTGGTGGAAAGTTCAGAGTAGAGAGAAAACTCAAAGGCCTCTTTTTTTAACCAAGAATGTAGCAGTTTGTCTTGATTTCCCAGCTCAAACAATGTGGCAGGCTGGCGAGAGTGAGATATTTTCTATGGGCTGAGTTCCTACTATTGTTTACAAGCCAAATGTGAGGCTAGATAGTAATAGGTCAGACCACTCATAGTCATGGCACAGGCATCTCTTACTAGTGACATGCCTGTGTATTAGAATAGAGAGACACGTGAAGGCAAGGGACTTACAGTCTTCCTCCTTTCTCATAAACATTTTGGCAAGAAACGTTTGAGAGAAAAGGTTAGGGTTTCTCCAGAGAATTTTATTATTATTTTTAAAAAATGCTTTTAGTGCTCATCACAATTGATTTTTCCTAAGAGTTAAGCATGTAAGCAGCGATAGCTAAATGGTTCTCTGAAAATACTGGATTTATGAGAGAATCCAATGAAGCATAGGGGGGTACTAATTTGTCAAGAGTAGGGTTACTGTCTGTTGCTCATATTGTCATGTTTCTGCAGTTCAAAGTGATGAACCACATTGCATTGTTTTAACTTGTCTTTGAATAGGTGTAGCACAAATTGTATGTGTGTGTGTGCATGCATGTGTGTGTGTATCTGTGTCTATACATGCACATACACGCACACATACATCTATTAAGCACCGTATTTGCAGATCATGTTGGATCTGAAAAACTGTTAGAAAACGGGACCTCAAAGAGAGCAAGATCAGGCTTAGTCTTGAATTAAAGGAGGTTGCAAGAAAGCAGGAAT
>NW_010559920.1:11844-20168 GCF_000687285.1 Phaethon lepturus
GTATGAAGTGGAAGTGCCCTCTTTATATAACTTGAAGCTCCCTAACTGCCTCTATACCTCAATTTTAAGAGCTTTTAGGAACAATGAAGACATAGAATTGTTTTCAGCAAGACCGTAGCTGTGGACATGACATTGCAAAGGATGCAACATTAATCTCTACTCAGCTTTGCTCACAGTAATGGAATTCACAGGGCTTGAATTAAACAAAAAAATGTTACATTTTCTGTCCCTACTTCATTTAACTAGTAAATATTACTTGAAAAGTGAACATCAGTGAAATATATAAAACCTTTTAACATGAAGTTACTAATTCTTTAATAACAAAACAAATACTATTTGCTGCAACACTTTTGAAAGTATAACATAAATGGCTGTCAATGAAGACTGGAAAAACGTTTTTTAGGGTGAGCGCAGGATGTCAAGTTCACTGTAGAATAAATTCAGGTAGGTAATTATCACAGTGGATTTACCCTGAATTGTCATTACTGGGGTGCCAGCCTGATACAAGGGCATAAATTAAGGTTATGTGTCAAAATGCTTTGACTGCAGATTGCCGTCATACTACTGACTGCATTTGTTGAAGTGGGCTTACAAAGTCAACAGATGCATGATATATCTTATTCTCTGGTTTGCCATTGTGTTAAGGAATCCCAAATACGCTAAAGCTCTATCAGCAAAGCCATAGTCTGACCTACGTGTAAATTCAGAACAATTTCACTAGGAGTGTATCTACAATAATGTCACCACAATCAGAATCCAAAATTCTCTTGGGGATTAAGGTTTTGGCTTGATAGCCTTCTAATCAAAACGGTTCAGCTACTTCTTCTGATGAAATCAGTGTAACACAGTTAGGTAACACAATGACACAAACCTCTCATAAATGGAGCATTATTCTTGTCTCCCAAGGGAGAAAAGTTATATTTACATTTTTGCTTTGTCTTCTAAGCCTATGCAGAGTTTTCCACGAGACTTTATGTACAAGCTAAGATTACACATTGACCACGTACTATTCAATAGTATATTCTAGCTAAACAGACCACATCCTGACACAAAATCTCCTTTCAGCATTTTTGCAATAAATCTGGTATAACTCCACTAAGTCAACTGTGAAATTCCAGTTTTGCTGAGCTCAGAATCTGTTCACTGTAGCACCCATACTCATCGATTATATTTTGCCCTGCCACCTGTACCTGAAGGCTAAACTTGATTTTGGATCCTAAGAGTTGCCTCTTCCACTCTGCCGTACATGGGGCTTCTCTAAACCGCATGCGGTGCCATCAGAGTGTCTGGGGCTGCCCTGCAGTGTCACCTAGACACGATTTTTGCTTGGGGCTCCTGGTAGCTGCATGCTGCAGATAGTCCACGCTGCCTCCACGCCACTCTTAAGCTGGCAGGGCAGTGGTTTTCAGATCTAAAAGGATCTTTAGAGAGAGGAACCTACCAAATGTAGTGTGGCCCTTCTTGGTTACCTCCTGTGGGTCCCCTGAGAAGTGTCTAGAGGCCCAGGGATCACAAGTTGAAAACCATCAGAGCTGAGCAACCCAACACCCTAGTCCACATCTTTGCCTTTTTAGGTAGCTAGTCTTTATATCAGTACCAGCAAGGAACTTCAACGTGCTCCCCAGTGCTACTGTGCTGACCCTGTATGTGAGGTAAAACGTGCAAATAAATTAAGACTCTTTACGTTCTCTTCCAACATACACACTTGTTACTTCCTGTCGCTTTATTACATTAGCACATCAAGCCACCACTCAAATCAGGCTGCACTGTACTGAAGGTATGGACCTGTTTTTAATAACTAACTCCCTGGGTTATGGCAAGTTGCACTGCAGCGTCATACGGCAGCAGAGAGAAAGGAAAAAGAAAGATTTGGCAAATGTGTATGGTTATGTGATTGTACCAATTGTTGTGGTCAAGCAGGTCCACCACTTAAAAAAGCTTAACAAAGCCTTTTGCAAATTTATGGATCCAGTAGCTTTAAAGAGGTGTATGCATGTGTTTTTGAAGAATAATTCAGCCTGATATACCCTTCTTTTACCTTTTGATTTTTAAATGAATAACTGTATTAATATTCCTTACACAGTTTTGTCAATTTTACTCCTACTATGCAATTATCACCTAAATGTTTGAGCAAGTATCTTCCCAGTTTCTTTTTCCTACATGGAGTTAGCATTCATTGCTTTATCACTTCTTCTTAGACTGTGGATATAAAAATCCCAGAATCTCATGACTCCACATGCCAAAGGAAAATCTGGCATCAGCTGACAATGCTGAAAGGATAAAAAGGCATCATGTTTGCAGCTGATGCCTTATTGGCATCCTCTCAGGCAGGTTGGATGATTTGTATTTAGGAGCATCTTACCTTGGGGTGGCATTTGCTTGTAACAACAGACACATCTTACCAGACATACCACATGGGTTATAGCACCGCGCACCAATGTCCCAGCCTCTTGCTATGGTGCTTTTGCTTCTTCACATAGTGCACGTCTCTTCAAAACTGTGGTACAGCCAGAATACAGCAGTGAAACAGAACCCCAGTGGCTGGCATTGAGCTGATAACAGTGGGCTGGAATGTGGGAAGGAGGTAAAAGCTGCTAAGCATGAGGCCATTGGAGGCTCTCCAAGGATGGCTGAAGGAGACAGGATTTCTTCTTCTGTTTGTATCTTTTGTATCTTTTGCGGTTCTGTTGTGTTTCTATCCTATTTACGTTTGGCTATCGAGTGTGAAAATGGACAATATTGAACTAGCAAATGTGTAAGTATCCCTTGAACTGGGCTAATAGCCCACATTTTTATTTACTGTTCTCCTATACATGCACATTAGTGCTACAGGAATGCTCTTTGCTTCTCAGATCCCTTAAAATTTGTTCCAGAATATGGCCTATATTTACATTCTCTTTTTCTCCAAGTTATCTGTCATGGACCATAAAACAGAGAGACCCTAATCTGCAAGGATTCAGAAGGACTCAGAGGAAAGAAGTAGTGGCAGGGGAGTCTGTCTTGAATCACAAGTTCCATGGCTTGGGACAGACTGATGTTTAACATGATCTGGCCACAGCAAAGAAAGGATGCATGTCTGATGATACCCCAATGACCATGTTCTTACTCCAGTAATAAGGGCTGGTGAGACTTATTACTGTTTTCTTATCTTCAGTCTCTCTGTTTTTTTGGTCTTCCAGTGGGGCATGCTGTCTGCAGAAGGCAGTTAAATGAGGCTTGTCTTTTAGGGCTTCCTCCAGCCAACAATCTTTGAATTTGCCTGCTTGCATTTTACAATGCAGAAAAATTCTGATGACAATAGGTGCTTCTGTATTTTAAGGGTGTGGTCTGTTCTCAGAAGAAAGAGTTCCCAGGGCTGGCATACAGAGGAGCCCAGTCCAGTTTGTAGGCCACCATCACTGCTGCCTAGCCCATGATGTGCTGGAGAACTTGGTTTTTGAGTCAGTAGAAGAAGGATAGCCAGACTTGAAGCTGAAAGCAACTTTTCTCCTTACTATAACCTGTTGGTAATGAATTCAGAAGAGAAGTGTTGTTCTTTTTTTTTTTTTGTTTCTGGATAAGGATGTCTCTTCAATAAAACAGGACCGGGAATGTCTTTATGGTCTAGCCACTGTGGCCAGAAAGCTGTGCATTGTTACGGCAGTAGAGGAAATACACTGTCTGCAAAGAGGAAGCAGAGGGATAGGGATTGTTCAATTGTTTGAATTGTTTAAGGAGTAGAGTTGGTAAAAGTAGATAAAAGCAACATTCAGCAGCAGAAAGCTGAATTTTGCTTGTCCTCAAAAGTAGGCAAGAAATTTCCGAAACACGTAGCTATTATGCAGATGTCTGGCATGTTTGGTGCTGGTGTGCCCAGATCGCTTCATGACCACTGGGCCTTCAGAGCCCAATGGGATTAAACAATTGTAGTTATAACCTAACCCTGTATTGAAATAATCTGTCCCCTCAAAGAGTAGGCCAGATGACATATGTCCTTGCAGATCTTTTTGGTTGTCATGAAGATTAGACTTGCCAACAAAAAACTACAGTGCCACTTGTGTTTCCAGTTTTCACTTCTGGACCAGGCTGGGAATCATATATGCCGAAGCACAGCTACATTGGAGATGTATGCATGGACCCACTGAAACACAGCAGGCATGAGTTTTGTAGCTGGCACATCCCTCTCTATATAGAAAACATCTGTTCCCTCAAAGACATGCAGTGCCTCTTAAATGTCACAGTTGAGCAGGATCTCAGTGGAAGATCCAGCTGCCTCTCTCTCACTCCTTACTTTTCATGAATCTCAACTTATTGCAGCAATAAAGGCTTTAGGGGAACAAAGAAGGTCGATTGCCCTTTGTGGAAGAATGAGAAATAGGTCATGGGCTGTGCAAGGTGCAGATTAGTTGGTAATGGGGAAAGTGCTAGGATGACCTTGTTGAGTTACTATGATGGCTTGTACGACAGGCGATAAATGTTGCTGCAATAACTCACAGGTCTGTTGTAAAAATACATTTATTTGTATCTGTGAAGGGTAGGATCCATCCAGCTCAGCATTCTATCTTCTGTGTTGATCTCAGATGGATGACCAGGTGAAAAAAAAAAAAAACAGAGCAAGCCTTTTCACCTTCATACGTATTCCTCAAGGCTCTGTCTCAGAAGGGTTTCTGGATCTGTTGTGTTGTATCTGTCTAGTGATTCTCAGTGGATCCCTCTTCCAAGTGTCTCTCCTGTAACCCATCTGATCTGCTTCATCTATAACATCATTTGAAAAGCAAAAAGTTTGACACATCTTCTGGCTGCTGCATGGTGAACCATGTCTTTTTGTTTAATTTCAATCTAGCTCTTACTGGCTTCAGTGGAGAACGTCTAGCTCTTGAATCAGAAAAGACAGTGAGCAGCAGATTCCTATTTACTCTTTCCATCCCAGTCAAGATTTTGCAGACCTTTATCATACTCCCTTTACACCATCTCTCTAAAAGGCTAGAGATGATCCATTCCAGTCATTTGTAGTGAAGGATGCCACAGAAAACCCCATGAATGTATGAAATGTTTCCTCAGAGTAAGATTAAAAAATGCACAGAAAAAGAAAGTGTAGGGGTGCCTGTGAGATACCTAAGCAAAAAGATTGAAGAATCAATCATTTCATAAACTTTATCGATTCTGAATCAGGAAGCTGGAGAAAGCAGCAGAGGAAACAATGTGATTGTGTAATGAAATATTGCGTCAGGATGCACACGTAGAAGGGTTCTGAAGTAAAATTACAGAGATGGTCTTCATTTTGGTATTTCTGACTTTGAAACTCCAGCATATAAGGATTTCCTGGGAGAAAGGGGAGAAAGGATTTGGGAGGCCATAGCCTGTTTTCCTCCTCTTTGTCAGGCACCACATGGCTGTAATGGCCCTGAACACCCTCCCAGGGCCTCCCACTATCCTGTCCATGGCCCAGGACCCCATTTCAGCCCCCCTCCAGGCTGTCAGTCTCCAACACTGCAGCAGTGCCGGTCTCTAGCTCCCCAAAGCCCTCTCCTGCCCAGCCACGGGACCTGACTTCTGGGCTGATGTTGGCTTGACCTTGGGCCTGCCCCATCACCATGGAGCTGCCTGGCGGTCACTGGACATGTCTTTGACATGTGGTATGACTTCCCAGTTTGACCTTGGACCTGACTCATCCTCACTACCTTGCCTGATGATCTGGGCTCTGTGTGAACCTGGCTGCCCCCCAGCCTGCCCTGCTCCCTGGCTGGGGTGGTGGGACAGGGCCTGGCTGGGAGGCCTTGCCCTGCTGTCCCCCTGGGGACCCCCCATGGCTCCTGGACCCCAAGGAGCCCCCTCTACCCCCTGTCCTGAAACATGTCCCATTAGCACGGGCTGGTGCAGGGCATGTGCTCTGTCACCTGATGTAGTAGAAACTCTGTGGGTTTATTGTTCCCTCGACACACATTGTGGCTGGATTCACCCACCTTGATATTTTTCCCCTAACTTAGCTAGGTAGAAGAAGAACATCTTTATCTCTGTTTCACAGATAGGATCAAATAGAAACAAAATGGCATAAAAGGCTAGAAGGGAAATAGTGTTGATACAACGCACAATTAGCCCGTGGAACATATTGCCATGGGCATCAACAAGTTTAGCAAGATTAAAAAGCAAGGTTGTTACATGGATAACAAGAATATCCAGAGTTTTAACAGCCAAAACAAAACTAAAAATACCCTGCAAAGAAATTAAAACTTTTGCTTCAGAGCTTAAGGAGTTGTCTCACTGTTAGAGATTTGCATGAGACTTTACCTAGAGCTACAACTCCTCATCCTACGACCTACCTACATCTTGTTTTTAGGTGTCAAGTGCTAGCCACTGTTGGATACTCTTGGCCTGAGCCAATGAGTGAAGGCATATGGGCCATGAGAAAACAAAACTCTGCAGCAGACGTCCAAATGCACAGCGCTGCCCGGCTCACCAAGCCACAAGAAGCCACACAGAATGGTGGGCAATGCTTTTTCCCAAGGCTTTTGGAAAGCTTTCCCAAAGTTTTTCCCAAAGCTTTTGAGAGCATTTGAGTCTTTCCTCAATGCATGTGCTCAGCATGCATTTAAGAGAGAGTCTCCCAAAGGCTGCACATCCTCATCCTTTGCCACCCAGCCTTTGCAGAGCTCTTTTCCTTGCTCTCACAGCTGCCGTCCAGCCCAGAGCAGTTACAATTCAAGGCAAGCACAGGTAGTCAGAGCCCATCCTTCAGGCAGTGACCAATCCTCTTCAGTCCCTCAGAGGCATATCTCTGTCCCCAGAAGCAGTGCCATCTTGTAGTTGCTTCGATCCCACTGTCCTGCTGATGCCTTTATCTGCCATTGCAGTAGAAGGTGGTGGGAGGGGAAGAAAGAGCAATTTTAGGACTGAGAACTGGCAAGCTTCATAAAGCTTGCAAAAAGTGACCCACAGCTCCACCACAAATACTCTGTTAGTTGAATGATGAACGTTAAAGCGGTTAACTCCTGGTCAGTAGTTGTAAGAAGGACACTCTCAGCACAGCAGTAGCCACATGCTTTGGACCATGGAGATGTGCTCTGCTGTTCTGCTGCTGCTGCTGCTGTGCTGGGGTGAAGCCTCAGGAATAATGTAGCTGCTGCTGGTCAAGCCACGTTGTAGCGTAACTGCTCTCTGCTAGATGCCGCTTCTTTCTGGAGCTCAGAAATGGCACCTTATCTGGTAAATCTATTCCAAGTCCCTCCTTAAGCAACTGTTCAGTCTGATCGTCCTTTCCTCTTGCCACAGCAGCAGCAAGCAGGGTGGGGAAATCTGTAGCTGCTGTTGCTTGAAAAATGAAGCCAAAGTTGCTTGCTTCGCAAAAGCGCCAGTGAGGCGGTCTGCGTGGGCATCTGAGTGAGCGTCACTACAAATGCGTGGGGACGAGTGGAGGGAGGGTGGTGAGAGCGGGCTGGTGGGACTGGTCACTGCGAGGTGGCCGCACAGAGGCTGCCTGCATGTTTATACCAGAGATGCACCGTGCGCTAGGGATGCAGCCCTGTGACTCCTTGGGCTCAGCAGTGACAGGCACGGGAGACGTGGTCACAGTGCCAAAAGCGTAATTCGGAGGAAATCCCCCAAGTGAAAACAAAGGCTCTGTAAGTCATTTCCTCCGAGCTGAACAGAAAGACATCTGTGTTGATCCAGCTATTACACACTAGTCACAACAAAACAATCTGCTTGCAAGCAGCATAGACCCTGTTTGCTTTCCTCTAGACTGACGCTTAGAACCATGAAAGACGTATTTCAACTGTACTTTACAAGCTCTTTTCCTCTCAGTGAGGTTTTGCAGACTGACAGTTTCTATAGGTGAGGTTGGGCTAAGCAAAGGAGGTAAAGAAGAGAGCCTGTGTCACATCTCATTGTAGACCCTCAAGTCTGAAGTTCAACATGGACTCCTGATGGGTGCAAAAAGGCACCTGCAGTTATTCTGGCAGTAGGTCAGTGCCTGAGCTTCGGGGTGGCTGGCTGTGACCGTTACACGTGGTTAAGTTTGAAGGAAGGCGCTGTCACCCCAGGGGCCACCCGAGCATGAGCAGAACCGTGGCGGCCACCAGGCAGGAGTGACCTCAGGGTGCGCAACCTGCTCGGGACAGCGGAGCACTGTGGCCACCGCCCCCCCCGGAGCCCAGCCCGCCGCCCTGCGAGCGCCCACGCGGTTTGAGACGAGAAGCACCTGAGCCTAAGCACCGGTCACACATTTAGAGCCAGCTGGTGCCAAACGCATGGGTGCGCCATTTTGGGGGGAGAGTTTGTATCTTGCTCCGAGTTGTAGAAGTTGCCTTTTTCTTTTCCTTCGCCGACGCGTTTCCGGGCAGCGCCTG
>NW_010559921.1:0-448 GCF_000687285.1 Phaethon lepturus
AATAGATTTTTAACTAAAGTGTAATTGAATTCTAACAGCTGATAATACGTAATAGAAGCTTCATAGTTAAACTCACATCCTATAATCTTAATATTTGAGTGATTACTTACATGAACAGTGATATTATCTGCAAGTAAAAAAAATACAAAGAGTTCTTATACATGCACATCCCTTCCGAATATATATAAGTACAATTCCAGGGATCTCTTCTGGATGTATCTCAAAGTGACAAACATTTTGCTCAGTGTCAAGGCAAATGTCCTAAGCTTTAATGGTGTTACTTCCCTGTTGTTCCCATACTACACATGCATCAGTTTCAAGTCTGCCATTTGTTATTGCTTCTTTGGGCCTATACTCTATACTCTAATGGAGAGAGTATAGTACTGTTGTGATTTAATCCTAACGCAATGATCAAGTAGATGGTTTTTACAGATGCATTCAGAATGGT
>NW_010559921.1:541-791 GCF_000687285.1 Phaethon lepturus
ATTTTTCAAATTTCAGTGGGTAAGGTGCCATCTTCTCCTTCTCTTACAATTGCTGCTATTGTAGATTGCACCCACAGTTGAGCTTGGATGCCACTGAGAGCTAGAGAACTATTACTTTGAGTAATGCACACCATTGGTGATCCTTTTTAGTAACTCTTTTCCACTGAGGTAATATTTTAGATATTGGCCAAGGCCAAGCCAGTCAGAGACGGTAGTAGTGACTCTGTGATAACATATTTAAGAAGGGGAA
>NW_010559922.1:0-757 GCF_000687285.1 Phaethon lepturus
TCTTTACACGAATCACTCATTCCTCACACTAAGTAGGATAAAAAAATTAAGGAAACATAAACCTTGGTCCTGCTACATAGAGCTATATGAGTTGATCTTTGAGCTCACAAGGCTTCTTGATGGAATAAGTGTGTTTTAGTATGACCTAAAGGTTATTCCCATATTAATCTCTTTTTCCGTAGCCAAAAGACATTTGTCAAAGCTTGGTCATAAATGGATTTTTAAGGTAAATGCTGTATTTAAAAAGTTCTGTTCATGCTGTCTCCCAAAACCCCTCTTGTAATCTGATAGTTTCATCAAAGTTACATTATTTTGGATATGCATGTGGTAGGTAATCATTATTAATGCACTGAATCCCCACTCCTCTGGCCCCTGGAGCAACAAACCTATCTTTGGCAGACAGCACTGCGAAGTCAATGGAATGACTGCTGTCTCTCACATGGGGCAGTGACCCTATTTTGTGCTGAGTCTCCTCTGTCCAAATGATGTCACCACAGCTGGGTACCTAGTACTTCCCCAGCTTGGCGCAAAAGATCATACACTACAAAGCAAGGGTATATTGCATAGCCTAAGTCAAGCATGAGTGATGTCCTCCCACAAGAACCTTTGTTTAATTTTATTGCTCTTCAGTTCCCTGGCATGCAGGTCTTCTTAGGGGTGGATGCTCTGGTGCCACAGCCTATTGGTGGTCAGTGCTGGGGAACAGGGCTGGCTGTTGGCTGTTTTCCTTTGGAAAACATGCTCCTGCCAGTAATTC
>NW_010559922.1:783-1334 GCF_000687285.1 Phaethon lepturus
TGGTGAACAGGAGCGGTGGTGAGGCCTCAGGCTGGCCCACAGTGTGGGTGTCAGAGTTGGGGTGGTAGCCCTTACCAGCCATGGCCACAGGGCCACTTTTCTTGCAAAGGGGCTATTTCAACCCTAGTCTCATGGTGACCTACCCACCACTAGGAGACCATGCGTGGCCTTACTCCTTCCTCCCTGTGGATACTACCGAGCGGTGAACAGGAGCGGTGGTGAGGCCTCAGGCTGGCCCACAGTGTGGGTGTCAGAGTTGGGGTGGTAGCCCTTACCAGCCATGGCCACAGGGCCACTTTTCTTGCAAAGGGGCTATTTCAACCCTAGTCTCATGGTGACCTACCCACCACTAGGAGACCATGCGTGGCCTTACTCCTTCCTCCCTGTGGATACTACCGAGCTCTGAGGCAGCCCCAGGCTCCCTTTGTGTGCCTGGGCTACGGGGCAGGTACCACCACCCCTACCATGGTGAGCGATAGTACCACCAGTGCCACCAAGGCTGACCATGGAACAGATACCAGGGCTGCCACCATGGCAGGCAATGGCGCAGG
>NW_010559923.1:0-1853 GCF_000687285.1 Phaethon lepturus
GTAGCGGATGAAGAGCCAGTCCTCCTCCTTCTTCAGCCAGCGCAGCAGCTTGGTGAGGACGCCGATGGCCCCCGCCTTCGTCACCAGCGGGCTGAAGCAGCCATACAGCTCGAACTTGCTCGTCACCTGCACCCGGGGAGAGAACCAGCCGACCCGTTAACTCTGGCCCCTACTGACGGCACCGCCGGTGAGCATCCCCCGTTAACTCTGACCCCTACTGACAGCACCGCCCCTGGGCTTCCCCCGTTACCGGCAAGCGGCCAATGAAGCGACGGTGTGGCCAGTGAGTGCCCCCGTTAACTCTGAAACCTACCGATAACAATGCGAGCGCCCCTGTTAACGCTGGGACCCACTGATGGCGCTGCCAGTACGCCTCCCCTGTTAACCCTGGGCCCTGTTGATTGCACCGCCAGTAGGCACCCCCCGTTAAGTGATGGCTCTGCCAGCGTGCACCCCTGTTAACTCTGGGACCTGCTGACGGCACCACCAGCAGGCAGCCTTGTTAACTCTGGAACCTATTAATGGTGCCACCAGCAAGCACCCCTGTTAATTCTGGGAGCTACTGACACTGCCACTAGAGCAGCCCCATTAACTCTGGAACCTACTGACAGAGCCGTGAGTGAACACTCTGTTAACTCCAGAACCTACTGACAATATTGCCAGCGAGTACCCCCGTTAACTCTGGAACCTACTGATGGCACTGTGAGGAAGCACGCCCACTAACTCTAGGATCTACTGACAGCACCACAAGCCTGCACCCCCGTTAACACTGGGACCTACTGATGGCGCCACACCCAGGCACCCCTGTTATTTCTAGAACCTATTGACAGCGCTACCAGCAGACACCCCTGTTAACTCTGGCACCTACTGACAGTGCCACTAGAGCAGCCCCATTAACTCTGGAACCTACTGACGGCACTGCCAACAGGCACCCCTGTTAACTCTGGAACCTCCTGAGAGCGTCGCCAGCGAGCACCCCCGTTAACTCTGGAACCTACTGCCAGAGCCGTGAGTCCCCCCTTTAACTCTGTACCCTCCTGCCCCAGCCATGAGTGAATGCTCTCTGTTAACTCTGGAACCTACTGATAGCGTAGACAGCAAGCACCCCCGTTAACTCTGGAACCTACTGACAGCGTTGCCAGCGAGCACCCCCGTTAACTCTGGAACCTACTGCCAGAGCCGTGAGTGAATGCTGTCTGTTAACTCTGGAAGCCAGAGCCGTGAGTGAATGCTCTCTGTTAACTCTGGAACCTCCTGAGAGCGTCGCCAGCGAGCACCCCCGTTAACTCTGGAACCTACTGCCAGAGCCGTGAGTGAATGCTGTCTGTTAACTCTGGAACCTACTGACAGCGTAGACAGCGAGCACCCCTGTTAACCCTGGAAACTAGTGACAGCACTGCCAACAGGCACCCCCGTTAACTCTGGAACCTACTGACGGCTCCCCCCCCTCCCCGCAACTCACCCAGGCCAAGAGCGTCTCCTTCTCGGCCACGTGGTAGAGCAGGAGCCGTGAGTGAATGCTGTCTGTTAACTCTGGAACCTACTGACAGCGTAGACAGCGAGCACCCCTGTTAACCCTGGAAACTAGTGACAGCACTGCCAACAGGCACCCCCGTTAACTCTGGAACCTACTGACGGCTCCCCCCCCTCCCCGCAACTCACCCAGGCCAAGAGCGTCTCCTTCTCGGCCACGTGGTAGAGCAGGCGCAGGGGCCGGTGGGGGCTGTGCACGCGGCTGTGCAGGTAGTGGTACAGGTCGAAGAGCCGGTGCTGCTCCTCCTCGCTGGCGTAGGGGTCCTCCAGCTCGGGGCTGCGCCCGGGGCGGGGCACGCGGGCGTCAGGCGTGCGACGGG
>NW_010559924.1:0-31944 GCF_000687285.1 Phaethon lepturus
TAAACTGTCTTATCAAAGCACTTAGAACCAGAAACTGGATGGAGCAAAAGTATAATCTTTGCCCTCAGGAGATTACAAACTAAATATAAAACAAGACACCGGAGAGAAGAGCCAGTTGGGGTAGGAAGGGTGGAGTACAAGAGAACAATAAAACAATACTGGCCAATGTTGTAACTACTGGTGCTAGCACACCAGATTAGCTTTTGGAGGCACTGACGCAAAGCGAGTTAGCAAGAGGGTTTCCAAGGAGGTTAATATTATCTTTATATATCCAGAGGACCAACTCTCACGTGTGAGGGGCAGTTTTGGAGAAAGCATGCAAAAGTGTATTTGAAAATGTAATGAGTAGACAGTGAAAGCTGGCATCATGTAAAGACAGGCTGTGGGAATCAAGCTTTTAATATTGAACAAATGATAGTTAGGGACCTTCAGCCTTAAGCCAAGTAGCCTCCACTTGATGCAACAGAAAGGCAGGATGAACTGCAATGAATAGTGACAGCAGAGAACTGCCAGAGTATTTGCATTTGGGATGCACTGAAGTAGACCAGACTGTGTCTATCAAGGCAGAGTAAGGGAAACCAAAGATGAGATGGCAAACATGGGATGAAAGTTTTTCCAACCATGAATTTTCACCTAGAAAACTCCTTTTGACAAAAAAAAAATTTCTTACAGAATAAAAATTAGAGAAAATATCAGTTGCTCTGGAAAATAACTGCCATTTCCCTGGTTTTACCACGGACAAGGATTTTCACATTCTGTCCAACCTTAACTTGGACTTCTCTCTCCATCTCACATCCTACTTGTATCTAGCTCTTGCAGATTATCTTCTAATAAACCCTCTACTTCTCTGATCTTGTGTCCTTAACTCAGCCTAAGCTGTCACAGGAGAATGATGAACTCCAAGTGTGACAGGGTAGGAGGATGCTCTGTTCTGTGAGAACGGTGAAAAAGGGAACAGGGAGGGAACTGTGGCACAAACAATCATTGGGTGGGTTACTGTCTGAGGAAACAGGGCACCTCTACTGAACTAAGCTGATACTTAAGCCGAAATTCTGAAGAATTGCAGCCACAAAAGCCCTTGCACATCAGATAGCAGAGGAGAAGAACGGACAAAACAAACCGAATGCCAACAGACTTTCACCTCCTTTCATAAGATGCTCTGTGGACATCTTTAAAATATAGTACGTTGCAGATAGGAAAGCCTGGGCTGGGCAAAGCCGGTCACTGTAGAAATAGCCAATTATTCAACGATTAAGCAACTGGGAAAGTGGAATAAATTTTATGTGTGTAGATATAGTGTGTTTTTTACTGGAGCAGAGCTTGACATTTTGAGGTGATTAATGCCCTTGAAAAAGTGAGCAGCTATGTTGAAACAAGAAATGTCTCAGCACAGACTATTGCGTCTGTTCTTCTCATTCCAGCTTCTGGTGTCTAAGTTTCTCCCTCCTTTTTAGTTGCTTGACAAAAATATATTATTCTAAATTATATCTTTTTTTGCTCTCAAAGTGCTCATTTCCTTAATATTGTATTGGGACCTTGTCTAAACCAAGATATTTTTTTTTCCAAACTTCCAACTGTTATTACCATCACAGTAGAAATAATCAGAACATTTGTGTAAAAAAGGCCTTGCAGCAGTCAGCGGCAATTTAGCACACATCATATCTGGATATTGGTTCAGAGACCTGGGAGCTTGTTCTTTTTTTATAACTCTCCTGGATTACACAGGAAAACATGATCAGTCTTGACAACAGGTTCTAACAACAATGCAGCGGAATTGTTCCCCAAATCAATTTATTTTTAAGAGTAAGAACTTTCTTCAGATACACAAGTACTCATGTGCACACACTTTCCTAGTAATCGGGCTACTGACTGATGGGAGCATATTGCCAAGTAACAATATATTACAAGCTATGGATTTTTGCAGAGCTTCCTTCAGTCCTGGTCACACAACTACTATTTTAACTTATTTAACAGATTTTAAATATATATATTTAATGGAATTGAAATGAAATGCTACAAACATTTTTGGACAGGAAATAAAGAATATCATGGCCAGTTGCAGTAGGGGATAGAATTGCAGGTAGGCAGATTATAACGACCAGAATCAAACTTTGTCTGAGGACCAAGCCAGCCCCTATTAACCTAAACAGTTCTACAGGGTCTTGAATCATTAAGGCTGATTTTAAATTTCTTCTTGCTTCCACAGTAAAGAAGGGCCAATTGGCTGCTCGCAGTATTGTCTGAGTCTCACTCGAAGTGAAGGCTGGTGGCAATTCGATTGTAAGCATCATTTCCCACAGCCCCGTTGGGAAGGTTTCCCAGCCAGCTCAGAGCCCGC
This sequence comes from Phaethon lepturus, assembly GCF_000687285.1. NCBI lineage: Eukaryota > Metazoa > Chordata > Aves > Phaethontiformes > Phaethontidae > Phaethon > Phaethon lepturus. The sequence goes on from NW_010559924.1 coordinate 2,339, forward strand.
CTAAGCCCACTCCATCATCCAGCTCTGGCATTACAGAACTCTCTGTTCCAGCAGGCTAAGTCGTACGGCCGTTCCTGCTTGTATAAAGGAGCTTAAGCTTAGGAAGAATGCTTGTTTCATGACATTTAACATATCTGGGTATTCCCACTGAGAAGCAGGATATTCATGCTGTGAAGAAGGGGCTGGACTAGGTGGATCTGCAGCTCTTTCTATCCAAAAATGTCTCTGTTTCTGTGAGAACATTTTGGTAGCATCAGGCAGCACCTGTATTCCATTAACTCCAAAAGCATTTTAGTGTTTACAGTAACCAGGAAATGTCGATGTCTGTGTTATATTAACAAGTCAGCAGTAACAACTGCAGTTGCAGTTTTTAGAGCTGTGCAGAGAACGGTTTACTGTGACTTGCTGAGAGTTTTAGTATTTTTTGGTTGAAACACAAACAGGCCCATAGTACTGCCCTTGAAACCATCGCAGAAAGCTCTGGAGAAAAAAGTTATTAGAAGAAGTCAAATATTTCTTCAGCAATGGCTTCATGTAATCAGGCAAGCAAAAGCATAGCTGTGAACTGCAAGTCTAAAAAATACTTGTGAGACCAAATATGCAGCTTCTTCACCTTAGTTTTGCTTACACTCTTCCTGCCTTTTCCATGTAGGTTGAGGGGGTTTGCATAATCACATAATTTCATTCAAGATCCAGTATCTTGGAAACAAAGCTATGTTATATTTTTATGTGGACTATACTACATATATGCACAGAGACGTAAGCTATAATGTGTCACTGCATAGTAGGCAGCAGACTTTATGAGAGCACTGATGTGCTGCTGTATAATTATAGTCTATATGAAAGAATTCAACTGTGAGAAATTAAATAGTCCACCACACAAAGCATAACTTATTGTGGTCTTCCAAATAGACTCCAACTTCCGCTTGCAAGAGGCAAAAAATCTATGCTATGCACCCATTTGCTTTTCAGAACTGAATATTAGTAGTGACATTAAATTACTATTATATAAATAGCAACATCAAACACCACAGGAGAAAGCTAGAAAATATTAAGATATTTTTCTTTTCTCTTTTGGGATTGAAAGCAGTACTTGTTACAATTTAATTCCCAAGAAAGGCAACAGCAGGGACTGCTCTGTAGCTGGCCCAGCATACCAGAGGCGGAGCGAGCTTGAGAGGTGTTTCCCCATCACCGGCTGCTGTGTACAGCGATGTGACCAGAATGATGACAGAGGTCACAGCCACTGCTCTCTACTGATAATGCCACCGCTCACTTCCCAGCAAGGGCTCTCTTTTCATTTAGTATTACTTGAAAAGTTGATTCCAGAAAGAACAGAGCAGGCTTCGCCTGCCCCTTGCACTCAGAGCACTGTTCTAGCCAGCCTGACTCCCCCTCTTATTATTAACACTTCAATTTTGAGACTCCAGATACACAATTCCCCTTGACTTCAATTAAGTGCCACGCAGATGAAGGAGGTACGTATTCAGGACTGTTCGAGAAGGCAAGCAAAATTTGTTATTTTGCTTGTAGGTATTGCTGGTTCCAAAGTTCCTTTTCAGTGTTGCAATGGTTTCTGGTGAAACTAGTTCCTACGGATGATGTCAGGACACCTTTACGGTGCTGCAGATACAGATGTTGCTCATAGTGTTTACTTACTCTACTGTCGTGCACACTTACTTCAACAGTTTTTCATCATTTTGTGCTGACATAAATCTGCTCAGTAGTAATTACCTGAAATTGTTCTACATTTCAGGAATTTTTTCTGAATCATTTACATTACAAAAACCCATGTAAATTGCTGGAAGAGTAGGTGCTAAAGGGATTATAACTCAGCGGGATCTTACGCAGTGTTAGTTTTTGAGACAGAAGATCAGTTAATTTACCTGACAGAATATTTATACTAAGTAAACCTTGATGCTGATTTGATCAAAATTATCAGACACATAGTTTCAGAGTTTAGGCCTTGAAAATATTTTAGTGAATGTCACTACTAAGGGGGAAAAAACTGTAAGAAGTAAATCTGGAAACCAAAACCTAGTGTTTTTATGCCTCAAATTGGAGGCTATTCCAAATTTCTCTTCTGAAATACTGCTAAATGGTTTTGCAGTGACCTCAAGTAGTTCATTGCTGTCACTCAAGTCATAAAGAATACCGTTTCATCTGGAAAACATTATCCTTCTTTAGGACTTAAACAGATTTGGATTAGTCCTCCTCCCTCCTGTCCTATAGCTCATCTTTTATAGCTGGGCAGGATAAATGCAAAGTGGGTTGTATGTACTACTAGAAAGTAACAGTAGGCTCTTACTCTACTTTGTACAGGTATATATTACCCATTTAATTCAGAATTGATGAAACTCAAGGTCTTCTCAATAATCACCAGGGACAGCCTTCCTGCCTACAAGAACTGCTCTAATCATTATTTTTTTAAAAAAACCCACAATTTAGACCAAACACTAGTGACAATCTCACATTAATGGTGACATTCTTGACTTGCTGAAGTAATTGTAAAAATTCCTATATGCTTCACTGAAAAATTTCATCCACGTGGGTACTTCCCTTTCCCTGCTCACTCCCATCATGCTTTTTAAGAATACATGAGCATAAAGCCCTCAGTTTCTTGCTGATTTTATGATCCTCATTAATAGGGGAAAGAGGTTGCAGCACATGAAGGTGCTACATGTTTTGTATCTTATATTCATTAGATGTCCCCATGACTTAAAAGTGAGTAGGAATTTAGTGCCGCAACATTTTTCATTAGTTAAGCAAAATTATTATCTTCTCTGCATATCATCCTTCACTGACTTCTCTTAATGTTTCTTTCTGTAGACAGTTTTGTAATGTTGACAATGCTGGACGTCACTGTGATATAGTTCCTGAATTTATATGATGGCATTATAATAATAGCAATGCTGTTCTTTATGGTTCATAAAAATTAGCATTTTATTTGCTTTCATGACTAGTGCTGCAAATTGAGCAGCTGTTTTCACTGAGCTGTTTTAATTAAGCTGTCCATAATGTTGCCTAGGTATTTTTCCAAACCGGCAACACTTCATTAAGTATGTAGCATCAGCGAAGGCTTCAGATCATTCCTGAGCATTACCTCACACTTAGGTAAATTGAAATCCCATCTGCTTTGAGGTTGTCAAATCACCTCGCTTTGGTGATTTGAATTTGGTTCTCAGAAATCTTTCTAATCTGTAGTACCCTAGGAAATCTTGAGTTTGCTACAGATTTTGCCATCTGTTCACTCACTTGTCAAGATAATGAAGCTTTAAATGATCCTTGTCCTACTAAAAATCTTTTAGGCAACCTATTATTAGCCCCTCTTCATTCCGAAAACTGACAAGTTTAATTTGGGTGTCTTTGGATCTTGTATAAAGTTTATGTTCTATGACCAAAATTTCCTTCCCACACTGATTTCTCACATTATTTCCTCTCTGTTTTGAAGATTTCTTGAGTATTAGTTTGGAGAGTTTAGATAAGTTTTATCTCTTCCTGTTTTCCTGTGAAAAAGCTGTTTCTCTTTTCTTTTACAGGGCCATACTGGATCCTACATCTGTATTCTCATCTGGGCGTATTACAGGTTGCTTTGTTTTTTTCAGAGACATATATGATAATTAATATGGGAAGTTGTAATTATTTTCGCTGCCCACGATGACTTCTTTTCATCTTTAAATATGGGTATCATTCTGGCTGCTTGGACAGCTGAACTGATAAGTATATTACAACACTTTCACCTTTAGCTCTGTTTCTGACAGTGCTTCATCTCTTAATTGCGAAGAGGACTCCAGAATGCACTCACATCATAGAATCAGAATCATAGAACGGTTTGGGTTTGAATGGACCTTTGAAGGTCATCTAGTCCAACCCTTGGGCACTAAGTCTGGAAATACTTTGCCCAGGCACAAAAAAAAATCATGATTTTAAAAACCGTGTCCCTAAGTCTTACACCCTAAGTCACTGTCTGATTATCAGAAGTGGTTACCACTCATCAGCCACTTCTGAACTCCTTTCTGAAAATGAGGTGATTTATTTAAAGGCATAAACAGCAATTTGGAAGTTCAGCTTTTGGTCCTCAGATTTTAAACCTTCCTTCTTACTAACCCAGAAAGTTGGCTAATCTTCAGCCAGTCAAGCAGACATAACCCATGGGTCCATGATAGGTCCATTAACCAGCAGAAGGAAAAGCAAGAAATTGTTTTTGATGGCACAGGTAGAAGGGGAGTATTATGCATGGCTTTAGAGAGCTGGCAGAGCTCTTTGCCCATTTCACTGAGAACCAAAGAGGACTAAGAAGCTGTGGAGAACATAGAGGTATGGGGTGGAGGCGACAGGAGAGGCAGAAGAAGAGAAGGAAGGAAAAAAGACCACACTAAGGCATCCTGAGCAGGAGAACAGTAACCAGACTGTGACATGTCAGTGCTTTTAAGAGGAAACAGAATAGTGAATGGAAATGATAAAGAGGAAAATTAAAGCTGGATTTTGCAAAGAAAAAAATGGAGAGAAAATTTTCAGAAGTATAGGAGTCCAGAAGAGAGACAAAAACAGTAGGTAGGATATGTGCTTGTGTAGAGAAGTGTGCAGAGCAATGAACGAAGTGCTCTGGATATGCTGTTGTCTGTTTGCATTGCTAGTCCAGGTTAACTGAAGTATGGGAGTTGAAAATAACTTTAAAATGCTTGTTTTTAGACTTCATTCATTTTAACCATCTACGAATCAGAAATGCTAAGAAATTTTCAAAAGCAATAGGTATCAGAGTCCTATTCCTTGAATTTTAGGCACCCATTGTTAAAAGAGAACTGAGGGAGGTGAGGAGGTGGGAGGGGGAGATATGACCCTCAGAGGGTGATTCATTCCACCCCAAACCAGATGCGTAAAAGAGGTGCTAGAGCAGACCTGTGGAGGAGGACTCGCTCCAGCGGAAGAAGACGTTACACTCTAAAAATGCCTCTCTCCCCGCATTGACAGAAGACGTGCTTAGCAAGCCACCTTAGACTGTAGGTAAAGCTGAAGGTATCAATTTCATCTCACGTTTTCCATTTCTGAGGAATGTTAATGGGATTTCAGTATTTAGCTATTGTAGGCTCATTTGAAAATCTCAGATTGAGTATTTTTCAGTTTTACTCTAGACTTTTAAAGCCTATAACAGATTTAAAAGCATGGTCCTCATGACTCTCAATAGAATTTGTGTTCTGAAATCCTATGACATTTCTCCTTTTGTTCTTTTTTAACATGGGCTACATTCTGATGTGGAGACACTGGAATTGTCTTGCTGTTGAATACAACTTTTCTCTTGCAGCACCAGCTGTAAAACATGAACACCTTGTTGTATCACACCCCAGAAATGAGAACCCTGCCAAAGCTCAGGGCTTCCTTTTTGTTCTGAACGTTGCACTGCTCTTGCTTCTGTTAGTATCACATTCCTACCACTTGAGCTTTTCAGACACCTACGGCCAAACTCGTTCCGAGTGTAACTCCACTGAACTCAATGGAGCCACAACAGAATTGAATTTGTCTCAGTATGTCTGTAAATTAACCAGTCATTTAAGCTGGAGAGTGACATTGATAAGCAATAACAGCACAGGAGTGGTGAAAGGAAGATATCTCCTAGTTAGCTTTGGACAGTTGACACTAACTTCGTTGTCAGATAAGTCTTACTGACTGTGGGAAAAGCTGAGTGGGAAAAGTCACACTCACCGCCTGCTAACCATAGGAGGAAAACAGATCCGGAATGCAGAGGAAATCTTGACATTATCTGTTCCCCCAACCCCTACCAGCCAGGCAATCAAAATAGCTAGCTGACTATCAGCTGTCTCTGTTCCTGGCCCAAACAAATGTGTTTTCTTGACAAAGTTTTTGCTCACAGGAGAAGGGGCAAAGAGAAGAAAACAGTCTTAATGTGGGTGTGGGGGAGTGTTTCCTGCCAAAAAACAGGAGCTGCTTTTCTGTAACATCTAAAAGGATCATGATGAAATAAGCGTAACGCTGTAGACAGAGGTGGCTCTGTGGTTTCCGCAGGACAGCGATGCCTACTCGACAACCCAGCAGCCCTACACAACAGAACTCCAGTACTTCATCACTCCACTTGGCCTCTGTTGACAATGTCAAGGACAGTTTGCCACAGACTTCAGTGAAAGAAGGATCAAACCCAAGGGAACAAAATCACTGGAAACGGCTTCTCTGTGGCCACCCAAATTGTGTTGTGTAAGAATAAAATGTAGCCATTGCAAATGAACACTTGAAGATTAAAGGCATTTCCTGCTCATAAGACACAGGGTCTATCAAGACCTAAGGAAGCACAATATGCTATAATTACATCAATGTTCCATATACACATCACAGCAAGTCAGAGGCGCTCTCATGTATTTCTGTACACGCTCAGTTATTTACCTATGTGTAGTTTAATACTCTGGATATCATCCCTATATGGTGATTGTTACGCTTAAAAGAATTCCAAGGCTATGGGGCCGTAGAAGAGGAGCACGGCAACAAAAGCAACAAATGAAAGGGTATACTTTAAACTAAGTTACTGAATATTTTCAGTCCTCCAATACATCATCCAGTCACTGAGTGTACTGCATCAGTCCTGTCTGTCTTATAAATAGGTGAAAATATATAGCAGGAGAAGTTTAGTTTAACTTTGGAAACTCATCTTACATTTTTGTTACCAAACGAGAGTCCAGAGAGCTGTAAATTGATGATTTTGACCACGTGTTGGTGAGTAGACAAGAAAAGAAAGAGTGTGAAAAGCAAGGCTAACTTTATGTACTATGTATTTATAAACCAAACAGATGCCACCATCAGCAGCCTGCTAGCGATGCCGGAGTACCTATGGCTTTGGGCCTGCTCTGCCTCCTAAAAGACCCTGGAAATCCAAACTAGCAGCTTTTCTTGCTGGAGGCCTGGCACGGATAGTAAGGCAACTACTGCTGGGAAAGGCTGTAAGGAAGACCAGTCAGTCAGGGGACGTTGCAATCATTCCCTTCCACATTCCCTCTCCACTGCTTTGGGAAGCAGGCACAGTTCTCTGCGACTCTCCCTCCTATTTCTGCGCCCTTGATCCTTCTGTCTTTGGCAGGAGTGGACCACCAACACCCTGGGCTTTAGCCACTGGTTCTCTGACTTTTTTACACTGGGAAGCCTTGACTGCCGGCTGTGATGATGCTCGGATGAGTGCACTGGCACGCAGGAGCAGAGACAGAGGCTGTCTGTATAACGGCAGCGCTAACGGAAGCTCCTCCTGGTGCTGAGCTCTGCGTGGACAACGGGCGCAGCAAAGAGCACCCAGCAGGATGGGGACCGTAACCTGGGCACCGATCAGCTCATGGACCAACATGCATGAAAATAAGCTCTTGCCAAATTATTTGGATGATGAATTAGAAACAAACGTAAATGTTTTAACAGTCACCTTTTTGTATGAAGAACTTCGATGATAACATAAGGCTGTAAGGTTTGTGAGGGAAGGACTCCCATTCTGCCTCTACGGTACTCAAAAGGACACTACTCCAGGCCTGAGGCCCACTGTCACCGCCTCAGTGCAAACAATTTAAAAATAATAAATGACTTAATTAGCAATCCAAGTAAGTTGTAGTTTTAAGACTTTGCCAAAAGAACTATACACATTTTATGAAATATAATGCTCCTGGGCTTCCCATTTCCTCAGCTACTTAGAGGAGTTGTTTGATTCTGAAATGTTGTGTAAAGCAGAAGTTGTGGGGTTTTTTTTCTTTACAGATATAAATAATCCCCTATACAGCTCTAAATGTATCATTAAGAGACTAATCCTACCCCCACCAAGTCGCCAGTGACTGCAGCTGGTGCAGAATTAGGTTCTACAAAGGAGGAATCCTTAATACTCTGAAGAATAAACCTACAAGATTCTATGCTAGAATCAGTTTACTTCTCAGAATTAAGGCAATTTTAAAAGAAATTGATAATTATGGACTTGAAAACCATTCATTCAATCTAATAATTTCAATGATACTTAGAGATGGGCATTTTTCTGACTTTTAAATGCAAGCCTTTCTCACTAGCAAGTGTTATCTTAGTGTTAATTACATATCATATGTAATCATATATTGCAATAAGGATTTGATTTAGAGTCATGAGAAGTACTTACACCTCTGGTAAGCTAAGAATTCCAGAAAACAGTAGTTACTACTAAGCAGGACACAATGACAACTGTAACTGTTCAAGTAATTAAAGAAATATTATCAGTTGTAGTTCATAGAAGAAATGAATTTTCAATCAACTTTGCTTAAAAGTAAATTCAGCATTTCCTGTTACATTTTCACGCAGAAGTCATCCAAACCAAATTTCAGACATTGCACATGTGGCAGTCCTTGCTATTCATAAATTTGTAGCTAATACTGAAACCCTGCTTGGCAATCAAGCAGACCTATGCCTTGCACAGAATGTGCTGTGCAACTTCTTGAATATTTAATCATATTGCTTAATTTTAAACCATCACTGAATTGGTGCTTAAGTCAACTGATTTAAAAGCATTAGTTTTCACTAGAATTACACCGGGGAAAAATTTGTCCTTTTGCTTTAAAACAAATTGTCCTGACATACATACTAGCCTTATATAACAAAGTCTTTGGGAATGAAGAAGTATTCCAGGGTAGGTATGGACCTAATATAAACAAATTTCAAATAAAAGCCTAAAGCCATTACCTTCTCAGACCCCGTGTCAAAAGCCAACACTTCACCAAGGCTGGAATAGCAATTTCAGGTCCATTTAATAATACCCATAATAAAGCAACCTTTTGGCCATCTGTTTTCTTGAACTTGCATTTCTTATTGCTCTGCCTTCATAAAGACACAAAGCCAAAATCAGAACTGACAAATGTAATTATAGGCAAAAGAATTATACACGGGATGGTTTTGGCAGGTCTTTTGCATTCGTAATACAGCTCCGGCCTCCGCCTATTGCTGCACTTCAGCTGTGGCTTGACAGCGTGATGGAAATTACTAATTTGTTTTTGCCTTATGCTGAGAGCTCCATAAATACCAGCATCTCTGTGTGCATTTCTGTTGTAGCAACTTGCTGGCCTGGATGGAATCTAATACTGAGAACAGGAAGGGCAGAGACTGGATGGTTTTCAGTTGAAAAGCTTGCTAAAGCAACTCTCCTGTTTCTTAGGAAGGTGCCCCTGTAGTTGACATTAACACTACGCAGCTCTTTGTCCTCCTCTAGTGGTCCCATCATATTTAGGGAGAGGCTTATGCAGTGATTACTTCCTTCAAGTTAATGTGGTTATTACTCAGCTGCAAGGCGTTGAGGCTCATGCCTAGAGATCCCGTGTTCAACCCTATCACAAGCAACAGCAAAAGGTTTCATCTCTCTGGTGCTCATGGAAGTGGAAACTGGTAACTCTGACCATAGCCAGTCACAGTCTTTTTGTGCCGTGGTCATCTCCTCTGAGCAGACGTTGCACCCAGGGCAGGTTGTTCAATAGCATGAAACAGTGGCATGGTCTGACTATGGTCCCACAAAAGGTCCTATGCTGCAAAAGGTCAGAAGTTGGCTGTTTCGTTTGACAGCTTTATTGCCCCAAATAACTTGCATTAAGCGTATGTTCCAGACAGAAGCATTCCTCTGTGTTTGCCTGCCTGACTTGCAAACAAGGAAACAGTGCAGAATCTATCTTGTGTCCTGAGCCTGTCAGAGAGGAGCTACGTGTCATTCAGATTCAGCACAAAACCTCAGAAGTTACTCTTTAGGAATTGATCCTAAATAGTTAAATAGCAAAAACTGAACCTAGAGAATTGTTACATGAAGGAAATGTTTTCTAACGGTGAACACTAAAATTACTGGAACTGCTACCCGTTAGAAATGCTTTCTGTGAAGACAAAAGGCTCCTGCTATATATACTCATTCTTCCATGTGTGTGTGCCTCTCTCAGAGCTGTAATGCTCAGTTAGCTTTACAAAAGACTAAAGATTCATTTTGCTGCTTGCACACTTTAATATGTCTAATCTTCAAATTTTTGCAGTTATACTTTATCCATAAAAAAAAATACAAGCACATAGATTGCATTATGGCTATAAGAGAGGTCTGAGGGAAAGGTCTAATTGAAATACAAAAAACATATGCTAGATTTTTTATTATTTAGTGAATTTTTTCAAGACATTTGTTACTTTTCGAATAAATATTAAACGTCAGAATGTGCCCCCTGTCATGACGCTTGGAGAATCCAAGTTTAAAGAAAGTTGGTTACTCAGATGTGATGAAGCTGAATAGAGCTGTTTGTCCACAACCTTTGCCAGACATTTGTTCAGTCATAGAAGAAAATGACTCAAGAATCCTACGGCTCCATGTCTGACCTTAGTTGCTGGAAACCAACACCCCCTAATTCCACAATGGCAAAACTTTAGAGCAATTTATCAATTTGCGTTAGATCACCATTTACAACAAGGTCCCTGTCACGACTCAAGAGCAGTTACAAACCCAAGCTCATCTATCAACTCTTCAGTGTTCAGCTCTCCTTAGAAGTCCACGCTGTAAACAAAAATGTTTATAATACCTTAATTCTGAAACCACCTATATTGTTTACAATTATTGACTAGATATTATTTTTTAAATTTACTATCTCTAACCTTTTCAATATTTTTCTTTCTTATTAAAAATGTTGACTGAAAATCAAAGTTACAGAAAGAACTATGGAGCAGGGAAATGGAAGAAGATAATTACAATAACATTGAGTGTTAGTATGTGTATAAAGTGTCTTTATACATTACTGTTTCATTATTTCAGAAGTTTCTTACACAAAATTCAGAGTATTCCTTAATAGATCAAGCTTTTGTCTATAATTCACATACTAAAACAATAAACGTATATGTTTTTAATCTACACTTTTTTTTTTAAATAGCAATATCCTGAGATATATATAGTAAGGGTTCTCATTTTCCTCTTGCTTTTGAGAGCTGGGGATCACAGTTTGCCCTCAGCTGCTCCAATACGTCAGTAGGAGCTGAGTAGCAAAGATTTGCCTTTTCAGAAGAACAAAGAAGGGATTTGTTCTATCATTGCTGATTATGAAAGGAACACATAGGCAGGAAGAGGCAATCTCACTGCCTAATTTTGAGAGCCAAACCGGCACTGCACAGAAGTTAGAACAGGAGCCAAATGAAAGGACCCTCTGATGCACTGACTGCAGGACAAGCACTAAGTCTACCAACTTCTAATTTGAGTAGTACAGGGCTTAACCAGTTAACAGGCCAAGGCCACCAAACATCTGGGTTTGTTCACTAGTTTATTTTCACTATACCACTGCTGAGGAACAGCAAAATGAACAGCCTGTTCATTTTTCAGCTCAAAGTAAGCATCTCCACTTCGTGTTGGAAACATGACAAAGTGACCCCACTCTGCTTTCTAGTAAATGCACAGGATCTTTGGATGAGGATGTTTCATTTTTCCCAGTTACTTAAGGCCAGGTTCTCATCCTGGGTAAACTCTTGTAGCTGGAGTAATGACAGCATGAGACATCAGTACTACCTAGCTCTCGGGAGGGACTCCAAAACATCTAATCCAGCTGCTGCTCTCCCCTGCAGAGGATGGGACAAAGGAACTCATGGCCACAGCTCCTGCTCCACCTCCAGCACACTTGCCAGGCATGCATGGCAAGTGAAAGGCTGAAAGGGATCATCTTCTCCATGTCCCCATGAGGAAGAGGGAAATCCCAGAACAGGTTATGGTTCAGTGAGCCACATCCATTTCCCTGTTCACAGCGTAATCAACCCGTAACTCTTGCTCAGGGACTGCAGCAAACATAAAATACAAACATGAGTGTAAAATGTTCTATGGCCAAGGAAACACAAAAATATGTGGTCAGTGGGAACTAGAGCACATGGGTTTGATCTTGCAATGAATCAAGCGCCTGCAGTTTATAGCAAGGGCCAGATGGAGTTGCAGTTCCCTCTCAGTTGCCAGAATCAGGCCCTTTGTTGGCAGCTGTTCATATACAGCTGCTGTATAGCACAGTTCTGGTTTCTTAAGCTACGGAGACCCCTCTTTGAAGTCAATTAGCACTATGCCTGGACAAATGTTGCAGGATCAGGCTATTTGTTAAAGCCCTGGGACCACAACTACCTCTATTTGAATGTTGCAATATATCAGTCAAGGATACACAGTTATCCACAGAGCACTTCTGAAACGGCCAAGGTCACATGAGGATTTTATCATATTACTGCAGTGCACCATCTTCCTTGCCAGCCCATTGCTGTTCTGCTTCAGACTACATTACCATGCATCAGCAAATAACACCAGCACGCTGCTATATTTAGTTTCATACATACCACTGAAACAGAGGATGTGTCAGCTTTTAATCTGACTTCACATTTTTGTCAGCAAAGTAAAAGCTCATTTTCCCTACCCATGATGAAGTGTTCTCTGTGTTAGTCATATTGAGCTATGTGGTGATAACTTTAAAATACATTAGGCAGCCAGAATGCTCAAGCTGGATAGAATGATTTTTACTAAGAGATATACTAGGAGATAGTAAGGATGCATAGTGTCAGTCAGACAGGTTTTAATAGTGACTACCACAGGCTATCTAAAAACCCAGCAGCAATCTGATGGCAAGAGGAGCAGCTAACCAAGGTGTTCTCTGGGGTACCACCGCAGGCAATTACGACTGGGTCATGATTTTTTTTTTTTTTTTTTTTGTAATCAAAAAATCCCGGGTTACACGTCCAGAACAGAGATTGGTGCGGATCAGGTTTGGTGTTCAAAGATGTGTCCAAAGAAGGGCAACAAAGCTGGTGAGGGGTCTGGAGAACAAGTCTTCTGAGGAGCGGCTGAGGGAACTGGGGTTGTTCAGTCTGGAGAAGAGGAGGCTGAGAGGAGACCTTATTGCTCTCTACAACTACCTGAAAGGGAGTGGTGGCGAGGTGAGTGTTGGTCTCTTCTCTGAAGTAACTAGCGATAGGACGAGAGGAAATGGCCTCAAGTTGCGCCAGGGGAGGTTTAGATTGGATATTAGGAAAAATTTCTTTACTGAGAAAGTGGTCAAGCATTGGAACAGGCTGCCCAGGGAGGTGGTGGAGTCACCATCACCAGAAGTGTTCAAAAAATGTGTGGATGTGGCACTTGAGGATATGGTTTAGGGGGCATGGTGGTGTTGGGTTGATGGTTGGACTTGATGATCTTGAAGGTCTTTTCCAACCTTAATGATCCTGTGATTTGTTATGTACTTGGCAACATGAGAAGAAAAGCACTGACAATGATGACTTGACCAGAGTGGTCTATTGCATGGCGACAGGCCTGGGGCAGTCCTATTAACGACATCATCTATTAATGACAGCACGAATGTCGTTCAGTGGTTGGAACCACAGTTACCACCGGGATATCCATGCTCATTCTGAAAGAAAGTAGGGCTCAGTGGATGAAGCTGGCATTTTCATGGATCTTGGTAAAGCCACAGAATAGGATGTTTTTTACATATTCATAAAACTTACTTACTCATTCCATCATGTACAAGGAGTACAAGTGTGAGCTGCACAAGTGTGAATTACCTCCCTGTCTGCTGCTTCTACACCAAGCCAACGGGCAACTTGCTAACCTACAGACCAAGGATAAGCCTGTCTACATGAAAAGCAACTTTTCCACTCTGAAGTGCTTATTCTTGCAACTCTCCCTTGCACATTGCTAACCACATCTTAAAGGGCGTGGGTGACACCACATTTGCAACCTAGATCTAACTCCTAATAACACTGTATTTACTTAGTAGTGTGCAATTATATATATACATTTCCAAGTCTTTGTGAAGCCCCGCTCCAGCCCAGGGTTGTCCATCCCAGCCTCATGATGCTGCAGCAGGGTTGGTCTCCAGCTCTGCCACAGCCCTGCCTGGCCAGGGTTCCACTGAGCTGGGACGACCTGCAGGCTGACATCCCGTCTCAGCCTCAGCCCATCCCCATCCCCATGGCCCTGCCTAGTCATCCTGGAACCGTCTCTGACCCTGTCCCCGTGTCTGTCCCTGGTCCCCAGGGAGCCACCGGCCCATGCTGCACCCCGTCGTTACCAAAGAAAAGAGAAAGCAGACTAAATTCGTGCCTCTAGAGTCACACCTTACCACTACTTTTTTCCTAATGCACATTTTTTTTCATGTTCAGAACATAGTTATTTCCAGTGCATGCAGCAGTACCAGCATTACTATCTCTGGAAACAACGGTACTAGGCGTGCCCAGCACGCAGCAACACGGCCAGCCATACCGGTCCCTCCAAGGAGGTTCCCCTGGGGTGGCTGAGCCATCCGCGCAGCTGCAGCTTTCCTTGGGAGACGTTTCAGGTATTCTGCTTAACAAATTGCAAGGTTCTCACTGTAAATCCAGGGAACGGAAGCCCCAGAATAGTACACTTCTTCGTTTAAAAAAACAAATTAAAATAGAATGCAAGCAAGAGAGAGAACAACAGCACAAAGGACATGAGGTTTTTTTTCCTCTCACACAAAAATACGGCTTGTATGGAGAATGCCTAGAAGCCAAGGACAGCCCTGGGAAAGGGCTGCAGGACCCCCTGGCTGCATCAGCTTTCAGCTGCCCTGTGCATCCCCAGCTCCTGCTGGGATGGGGTTAGAGGGGCCGTCTCCATCCGAAATGCTTGATGCTTATGGTGGGGAGGACAGGGTGCTGCCCCACTATGACCCACCACTACTCCAGGAAATTACTCCTGTGGTCCTTGCGAGCTCTAGTTTGAGAGAGTTTTCCCCACACTAACCTGAGAAAGAGGTCAGGAGAAGAAAGGGGTGTCACAAAAAGGAATGAGAAAAAATAAGAAGTGATAGCATGAGAGGAAAGTGGTGGTGCAGAAATGAACTTGAGGAGAAGAGTGCTGTGTTCTGTACATGGCTGATACGGGCAGCACAGGTCTTCTCATGCAAGAAATTCCAAAACAGAAAAAAGCTTCTCATCCAGAAAGCAGAGAAAGCATCAGACATATTTAGGAACTGAAAACCTGGAAGGAGCACTGCCCCTCAGTCCAAGAGATAGATTAGGCCAATTTTTAATTTTAAATCATGTTTTCTCTTTTTTTTCCCCCAATATTTTAACATAAAAAGTTTCAAAGATGAAAGTTTCAAAGCCAAATAAAAGTTAAAACTTCTCACTTTGAAAACTGTTAGAACATCTCATGTCAAGACGTTAACACTTATTTTACAGAAATGATTTGAAATAGAAATTAATGGATGCTAACCTTTTCCTGTAAAATGGTTCCGTTTGAAGAAATGGTCATTTTCTGCCAAAAGCATTTTAATGATAAATTTATTAACAGCTTTATCATATGCTAGATTTACATGATTAAAGTTCCACCTCAGTGACCAAACTGTGTCAGAAAATGACCTGTCATTCTTTCATTCCTGCAGTTATCCAATTTTCAACCATCATGTTCTACTATAAAGATGGGTGCTAAATTTTATCTCTTTTGGTGACAAAATTAATGTTATCATAAAAGTAAAACAATTCAAAAATTAATCATAGTAAAAAATGGGAGCGCTGCTAAAATAATCAATTTCATTTAAAATTTATGTCCCATTGATGTGTTTTCCTTTTCTTTATAAGGCAAACCCTCAGTGTCACATAGAGGTTTTGATCCAAGCAATGAAAACAATAAAAACAATTGCTAAATCGGTCTCAAAATTGATGGGATTTGTTTGGCTTTGGAAAAGCCCAGACACATGGTTTTATTGGCAAATACCGTCACGGAATAAGTACACACACAACTCATAAACCAGAAAAAGTTAATGTGCACGGAACTTGAATGAAAATACTTATATTTATACTATGCTCAACAGCCTTCATGTTTTGTTGAGCTGATGCTAAGTACATGAGGGTGAAACTGCCGACGGAGACCTGAGTTTTCTGGGCCAGGGCTGCTGGCATTTTGCTAAGTCAGCACGTTTGCCAGCAGAGCCATTGAATCAGTGACACCGGCTGCAAAAGGCTGCATTCATCTGTTTCTAACAGAGTTAAGGTGGCCCTTGGAAAGAACCGCGGATGCAATTCAGAGCAGAGACAGATGCTACGCCGAGCCAGAAGGAATCACTGAGTTCGCAAACTGGCTTAAACTAGTCCTTCAGGCCAAAAAAAGATGCTAAGTCATCTGGGGACAGAGGGGTAATTACAACAACAATGTCCAATTGCTTTCATTTTAATTGACACACACTGCATACATATTGACTAACGAAACAGAAAAAGCAGTCGGAAATGGGTGACTCCAGAGGTCAGTTGTTTTATGACTGAAATATTTCTAGCTGGCAAAGGCTTTTGTGGGAGGATTCACTTAGACTTTGGGGACACTTCTTTTTGCAAAACTGTGGGGCTGTTATTAAATTCCAGTAACCCACATTCTGGGAAACAGTTTATTTTCTCTGTAGTTCTTAATTGTGCTTCATTACAATTTAATAAGGACATTTACCCTCAATTAAACAAACCATCCAAGCAGTTGCTTGCTCCGTGTTGCAATGATTTGGTTTTGTCCAATGCAGGTTTAGTTGTGTGTTAAGCATCTTGCTGAATCAGGATCTCTGTGTGTCTATCTGTCCAAACCTTTCCTTAGCTCCTGGCATGCGCAGGGTTCAGGGTACCCGAGTCTTTAATGCCACTTACTGCTCTGATCTCGGTGCCTTCCAGAACATCAGCCGAAACAAAATAATTTCCCCAGAATAGTCAAACTCACCAGTGCTGTTAATATTGACATCCGCATTAACTGGCTGGTGAGCTCATGCCAAGGAGTGATTCGGGCACCATGACTCTGTCACTGGGGACAAGGCCCAGGGGGATGTTACTTTTTTTTTTTGGAAAATGTGCCTGTGTAACGAGCCTCTTCACCAGACTCAGCTTCTGTGTGAGTGCTGAGCGAGAAGAAGCGCTCAGGTACACCTCACCTCGACTCACCCTCTGCCCGCCAGCGCCACGGCCAGCCCTTCAGTCCCACTCTGACATCACTACCAAATATTTGGTTTTATCGCCGTTATTTCAGAACTCACCTTGCAAGGTATGTCAAAAGTTGCTGAATTACCAGCTTTCCTAAGAACCACGTAAGTCATACACCAGTATGTCATGAACGACAGCATGGATGTGATTGCAGCAACTGCATGAAATAACTGAAATTGAGTGCAGCAGAGATGCCCGTGGGTCCTCCATCAACGCATGCATGTCTACACAAGCCGCCAAGAAACTTTCAAGAAGTAATGCAGTGTCTTACCTGCTTTTTCCTTACACAGCTTCTGAAACAGCACCTGTAAAAACAAAATTAATTTTTGTTTAATAACGATACATTCTTTTCCTTCAAATAAGTTCCTCATTTCAGGATAACAATATACGTCATTCTTAAACATCAACACCACCTTACACAGGGCATAAAATCAAGAGCTCATCAATAAAAATCACAGGGATTGTCTAGTTTTGCTTGCTGAGAACAACCTGGTGCCCATTCCCAAACCCGGTTCACCTGTCTTGCAGGGAGCGAGCTTTGGAGCAGTCTCTGGCATGAGCAGGGTGCGTGCCACAAGGATAAATGAGGTCTGGCACACTGGAACATGCCCGAAAGCGTCTCACGATGCCGGTGGGGCTCGGGGAGGCAAAGCAGGCGCGGGCAGCTGTACCGACAGCTGGGGAACAGAGGACACTGCGGCTACAGCAGCTCGGAGCGGTGGAGCGATGGTGCTTATTCATCTGTGACCAGGAGAGAGTCCCTCTGTCTGAGGGACATGGCCAAACTGACTTGCCGTGTTTTATTCTTCATATTTTTAATCTCCTTGCTTTGGCTCTGCCATGCTAACTGAAAGTGGTATCATAAACATCATATTGGATGCACCTCTTGGTTTATTATCGTTCTTTTTACTTTTCAACGCCCAAATCAGAAGGCTGTTGCCAGTGATCAAATGCATATCACCTATTCTCCTTTCAGATGATAGATCCACCAACTGTCCGAGCAATGTGCCTGTAAATGAACCTAGCATAATGGGTGAAACTGCACCTAATTTTAATTTTTTTTTAATTAAACAGAAGGCTGAACTGATTCTTCCAGAAACCAGTTAACTCACAGGTGTGAAGTGCCCAGCCGGCAGCCAGCTGGAAAGGCAGCCCCTCCTGTACCTTGCAGTGACACACTCCCTGTTCTTGTTACCTGCTTGTGCCCGTATGGACAACCATCGGCACCTTCCTGCCGGAGGCACCAAGCGCGCCATTATCTCTCCAGTAACAACTGCCTCTGCAGCCTTGATAGGAGTCTGTCTATAAAAACATGGGTGTTATTCACCTTTTATTTAGCAGAGAATTTTACCGAGATGTTGGAAAATTCCTCCCCTAAGCGTGGAACAGAATTGGTTAAGCGTCTCAGTAATAGAAGCGCAGCGAGGCTACAGTTGTTTTCCCTTCTGCAAGGCACTTTTGTTGTAAAAAGGCCTCTTAGTCTGCCTGAGCAGCAGCTGAAGTTCGCCTGTCTTAAGTCAGCTGGGACCAAGTGAGGTGGTCACTTCTAGATGGGAAAATAACGAGCGGCTGAGTCCAAATCAGGTTTTGTTAACAGCCATTTGTAGCTTGGCTTTAGCTCCAAGTCGCGGCCCGCGCACGCTGCTGTACGCTGCCCCGAACTGAGCTGATGTGTACAGCTTTCACCCAGGCTCCCTTTTGACTTTTAGCTCAGTGATGGTGAAGTGGCCACAGAGGCTGGAGCTGAGCCCCCTTCCCCAGTGAGGGCCCGCCAGGGCCCGGCTCTGTGGTACCTGCACAGGCCCTCTCGCCAGACCTCTTCTTCTCTTGCTCATAGAGGGGCTGGAGGTTTCACCTCCCCCTAGGTCTTCTACAGCCCAGAAAGGGAGAATGTCCTTCCGATTCCCATCTGGCTGAAGAGGAAATTCAACCTATTTCCCAAGTCTTTCCACATTGGCCCATTCTGCAAAGAGTAAGAAGCAGAACTACAGTGCTACAAGCCAAAATTTCTCCAGCAGTGTCACTTAAAAAGAGTCAGTGCTGAGCTCTCAGGAGAGTGCTCTGGCAGAAGCATCTTGCTTCCACAGAGGAATGGGAAATTCGGACACATGCTGTGTCAACTGGCAAGGGACAGGCAGGTCCCACATCAGCGTGACAGCGTGACAGTTTTGGGCTGCCTCTCAGAGTGAGGGACATCATTCTGTCCCTCCACTCTGCAGTGAGCTGTGTTGTTCTCAATCATCCTCCTGGGGATAGGCACCTGATTTTTAGCATCACGATGTTGGCTCAAGCACGCTGGAGGCGGGTGCCTAAATTGCCATACTGAATCTTGGAACAAGCACTTCTTGAAGAATATATAAACGATATGTGAATCAAAATAAATATGTCAATCCTGCTTGGATAGCTGGTTCCTGTGTTCTGGCACAGCCAGAAGGGCACCAGCTATTATAAAATCAAACCCAGGCTATGTTAACTTCCAAAATCTTTTTAGGACACCATACAAAAAGGATGCAAATTGTTGCTGGAGCAATCCCAAATGGCAACAGAAAGCTGCCAACTAAAAGTGATTTATGGAAATAATAATGATAATGCACTATATAACTGATTGTATAACAAAATACATTTATTGGAGGACTAGTATCCCATCTGAGCAGCATGGCACCATCTAATCAAATATATAGAAACCATGGACCAAGAGAGTACAACTCTAGCCAAGAGGCTGTTGCAGCACCTGCTGCTATGAATAATAAAGAAATCATTTGCTTACAACTCCAGCTGTAGCAATTTTGCGAGTGGAAGAGTCAAACAGAAGCCAAAGACAAATCCACTCTGCTGATATAACCATGTTTTATTTGCTGAAACATGTAAACCAGCATGCAGAATCCAGGTATTTATTAGATATTGGGTCCATTTCTCCCCCCTCAGCACTCCTGTGTCTCAGTGGGGAGATGTTGACGCGTCCCACGTTCACCTACGTGAGCAAAGGTTCCCAAGAAGCCTGCCGGTGCGGCAGCACCCTTTGCTTTATGA
The DNA here is from genome assembly GCF_000687285.1 of Phaethon lepturus. Taxonomy (NCBI): domain Eukaryota; kingdom Metazoa; phylum Chordata; class Aves; order Phaethontiformes; family Phaethontidae; genus Phaethon; species Phaethon lepturus. The sequence goes on from NW_010559924.1 coordinate 22,307, forward strand.
TCGGAGCAGGATGAGCCAGTCTTGTGAACTAAGCAAGTCTCCCTCAGTGGCGGTGCAGCTAGTTCAACGAACAACTTAGAATTAAACGAAGCTCCGAGGGTTCACCTGCACAGCTAAATAAAAGACGGCCATTGATGAGGCCAAAGCACCGTACAAGGGTTTTTCCACCCGACTCAGCAGTGCCGGCTTTGTTACGAACTGCTCTGAAGAGCTCTGCTTGGAGCAAGGCAACTATTGGAAAGCGTGCCCTCAGCAGTGGGGACGAGGGGACACCCGGTGCCACTTGGCCTTGGGTGAGGGACTGGACCAATTTATACCACCCTATAAACATAGCCTCTGAGTCTGTAGTATTAAATTGTTGGGTCCTGTACAGATGACCAAGAGAATTTGTTAGACATCGTTACCTGAATCTGAACCCCGTAGAGCAAAATGAAAATAATGCCTCTGTTCAACAGATATTTAAAACAGGACACCTGTAAGCGTGTGAGTGATCCCATTATAGCCACTTACAGAGCCATGCATGTGAAAAAGTGCATTTGGGGCACAGAGGAAAGGAAGGAAGAAAGGCCGTGGATCTATCAGGGGGAGGAAAGTGAATATAATGCATTTACAAAGAACCTGAAAGATTTTCCTAAAAGGCATTTTGTGTAGAAACAAATTACTCAAATGAACTCCTTGGATTAAGTGGAAGTGAAGGTAGAAGCAAAACACCAGCATTATAAACTCAACAAGCAAAATAAACACACTCATTAAAAAATTGTTTGTCTGATTTATACATAATCTTTCATGATTATAAGTGATCAGGGCATGGAACTCATCAAACTGGATTAAATGATTTAATAATGTTCCAGTAAACTTACTGTCACATAAAAGCTTTTTTACAACACACAAGATGAATACAAAATGGTTGACTTAAATTCAAAACCATTTTAATTTGTAACAGCACAGGGATTCTGCAATGCCAGCCAATCCCATAATATTATATACCATTAAAAAAAATAAAAGACCGTTTTGTATCCATGTCTTTTGCTTCCCTCTTCCCCATCATCTCCTATTAGTTATTAGATATTCTACGCTCTCATTTCAAATATGCCCAAATTAATCATTCACTCAGGAAATCACACCCTCCACAAAAAATTTAAAAAGTGATTAATGTATCTGTCCAGCACGCAAATCACTCTTCTGCATGCTTAAAAAAAAGCCTGAGAATTTATTCAACACAGATATGGTATAAAAAATATCACTGCTATCAAATAATCCCTGGCATTTTGATAGGACTACTTGACATCTGCTATTAATAAAAACGGCTTTGGATTCTGCACACTTAGGTTCTGCGGTGAGCAACTGGCAGCACCACTCTGAAACACAACACCTCCTTCAGAGGAAAAAAGGATAAATCTGTACAACTTCTTACTGGTTAACTGATACAGAAGGAAAGCACTCTGAGCTGGAAAAGATCCTGCAAAGCATAAAGACTGAAAATCCTGCTAGTTCCTCATTCTACTAATTTAATAATCTGCTAGGCTTTAATTAAAGTGACATATAGACAGTTCTAAAAGAGGAAACTAGCAATCCACATGCAAAACTCAATCATCTGATTAGCAGGTTTATTAGATCCTTTCAGAAGGATGTTGACAGAAGGAAAGAAAATCCTAGTTACTACTTCAAAATGAAATTCTACAGCCCAAAATGGAAAGTAATATTATGACACTCAGCAATGTCAGCCTTAACTTGAAGTTGCCCAGCCCCAGCAATGAGATCTTCAGTCTGGATTACACTTGCAGGTTCCCTAGAGAGCATTAGTCAGATGAAAATAATGGCAATATTGAAGTTATCCCATAGAAAACACTGCTGACACTGCCGTGTCAGAAATCTGATTTCTCTCAGAGACTTGGCACCAATCTTTGGTATAGGCTTCAAACCTCAGCTGGATTTAGGTGCTTATGTTGTATCTTCAAGGCTGACAACAGGGCTCTTAATCTTCCTACAAAATACAGCCTCTGCAGCGGTGTTCTTAGAGACCATGTTTAATATACAGCCTGAGCATTATTAGAGAAGTCACTTGGGGCATGGAGGACAGATATTCTTGGCTGGAAGGGATTCAGTCTCATACCTGCTGCATCACAACATTTTGGACTCCTTGCCATGTTAGAAAGTAGGGGGAAAGGGAAATTCTCAATTTCTTCCATTGAAGCTGAGCTATTGCACTGCAAACTATCAATGACTGATGGAGTCAAAGGAAGAAAGAAGAGTAAACAGCTCCCCACTCTGCAGTCGAGCAAGTCCACTTGCTCATTCACAAGAAGCGTGGCCAGGAGGTTGAGGGATTTCACCCTCTACTCTGCTCTGCTGAGACCCCACCTGGAGTCCTGCATCCAGCTCTAGAGCCCTCAGCACAGAAAAGACATGGACCTGTTGGAGCGGGTCCAGAGGAGGCCACAAAAATGCTCAGAGGGATGGAACACCTCTCCTGTGAGGACAGGCTGAGAGAGTTGGGGTTGTTCAGCCTAGAGGAGGGAAGGCTCCAGGGAGACCTTATAGAAGTCGTCCAGTACTTAACGGGGGCCTACAGGAAAGATGGGGAGGAACTCTTTATCAGGGCCTGTAGTGACAAGACAAGGGATAATGGCTTTAAACTGAGAGTAAATTTAGATTAGGTATCAGAAAGAAATTCTTCACTATGAGGGTGGTGAACCACTGGCACAGGTTGCCCAGAGAGATGGTAGATGCCCCATCCCTGGAAGCATTCAAGGCCATGTTGTATGAGGCTTTGAGCAACCTGATCTAGTGGAAGGTGTCCCTACCCATGGCAGGGGGGTTGGAACTAGATGAGCTTTAAGGTCCCTTCCAAATCAAACCATTCTATGATTATATTCTATTCTATGAAGTGGGGAAACTTGGGTCCAGGTCTACACTTTTTGATATTTGAAATAAGAAAACATTATTATCAATGTTCTTACACTGTTTTCACCATGGTATTTTAAAACAGTGTAAGACATTAAGAATACCCACAGCACTGATGAAAGCAATCTTGTTGCTCATGCAAAGGTTAGCTTCAGTGCTTGTATCTGTTACTGGACTGGACAGAGCGCCCTTGCTGGACCCAAAGCCCAAGGTGCATTTATGAGCCCTTGATCAACCACACTGCGTAACTGCTGGGTCACCCCTAGCTCTGTTTTGAACTGCTCCAATTAACTATCTACAAATTAAACCTTAGCATAGTTCAAGAGATTGCGGACCACTCCTAAATGGCAGAATGGAGGTAGACTCTGCTCTAGACCTGCCTTTTGCCACACTGAAGAGTCCTCCAGCACCACCTCTGCATCCTTTGTACCCTTAAACACCTCCTCGTGCCATACTCCGTGGCATGCAGCACATGTCCATCCCCTGAAATGCGCACCTTGTGGCTTGTAGCACAGCTTTCACTTCACCGCGGGTACAAAAGATCCCATACACAAAATAACAACTGAGTCACACGACCACAGGAGAGCACGAAGAGCACAGTGGAGAGCCAGGGCCAAGTCCTACAGAGGATGAGCATGCTCAGTCTGCTCTGCGGGGTCCCTCAGCACTCTCTCTTCTACACACAACCTAAATGAGTTAACATTAAAAATATTTTCCCTATGTTACCTTATAGCACCGCTGTCATAGTGACAGGTGGCTACTTCAGGTATCCTCAAATATAATAACGCTTCATATTTTTGAAGCTGTACAAATATGTAAAAAATAATTAATATTGTTCCAGTTACTGCAAAAAAAACCCACATGTAGCCCAAATACGTATCAGCTTACTTGAAATTAATGAGTAGATGTACATGTACCCCAGCGAAGCAGAGATTTGGCTGATTTTATAAATGAACATTTATAAAACTTCATGCAACTTAAAAGGATTTCTAAGGCTTCTTCCGTTTGCTAGCACAGCTCACTGAGACATTTGCTGCTGTCTAACCTGCACTCCACTGTGTTACTGAAAACAAACCGAACCGGTCATACATGAGTCCAGTTCTGTAGAAGCACTGCGAGACACCGTGTTTCCACAGACATTTTAAACCTCTGACACTTCATCTTGTTTTCTGGAGCACTATGTAAAGTTTCAAGGGCTGGTCAAGAAAGGAATGTAAATAAAATAAAACTTCTTCTCTGTAGCTGACATGGAAAAAGTCTAATTTAGGGATTCTAATTTATTTCTTTGGTTTAAACTGGCTAAATCATATAAATTGTCTTTTTCCTGGTTTCTCTGAGGAGCTAGCATTTAGAACCTTTTAATCCTGTGCAAAGAAAATTGAACTCTAATATTTTTACGATGATATTTCTAAAATGAGCCTAAGGGATTCAAGCATCCAGAAGAATTCAGAGGATACAGAAATGTCTTTTGAAAGCCCTAGACTTAATATGCTGAGTTGTATTCTAAAAAGATTAAATACTGTAAATAGTGCTTAAAGATACAAAAGCATATTTAATCATTGTGCACAGCTTTAAAGAACATTTAGTGAACGTTTGAAAATTATTTTCCGTGGGTTAGTGTTTTAGTTGGCAAAATAAGACTTGTTTTTAAAATGCATTTTACTTCATTCTAAATATTTCTTTCAATTTTTACACCAAGATCAGTGCTGGCTTGAAAAACACTGACATAGAAAGATTTACTCAACTGTTTTCTTCTGTTTGCTACAAATCTGTATCTATTCTGTCCATGTACTATTATTGGTAAAGTCCAGAATTTCACATTGCTGTAGTTCTGAAAGCTTTGATCAAATAGAAAACTGGCTGGAAAGTATTTTACAGGGAAGACTTTTGAATAACATATCAAAGAAGAAGGTTTACAGTAAGTGCAGCAGGGTGATAAGAAAGTCTGTAACCATGAAAACCATTTCAACAATGTTCAAAGTGAAATCAGAAGAAAATGAGCTGAAAGGCTAATGGTAGAAGTACATGCATTTTAGCAACTGTAACTTATCATACTTAACTTTAAAAATGTATTATATTAACTGACCGGGGAGATTTTTACTTCCACCAGCTGTTAATATGATTTCAAAATGACAAGCAATTATGGCACTGGTGGTTATACCCAAATTTTTATTCAGGAGGATTCGGCTCCAACACATGAGGAGCAGCCACCTGCAGTGAAGTGTTAGTGTGTGCCTCTATGGAATTTGTTACGATATTAAATCAGCCCAGTTGCTCATTTTGCCATCCAACGGGAAGATGTCATTCATCCCTGTGGCTCGGCTGGCCATGCCTATCCATCTGTGGGATAACACGACACTGTTCGCTGTTCCGCGGTGCTCTTTGAAAGTAGATTTTAACCTCCATCCTTCGTAGCTCTGGTTCTGCCCTCATAGGACGGATGAGTGACATTGCAAATGGTACAGGCAGTTTGAAGCAGCAGCCCTGAAGAGCTAACTATCTGGTCTCCTGAATCTGGCCCCAGTACAATGAGTTGAAATTTGAACATGAAAATTTTTCTATTGTGTAACGAATAGTGACAAGCCTCTGTGTTGAGAAGAGCCTCTTTGCTGCCTACTACGCCATACAACATATGCGGGTATGCTCAAATACCACCATTCACATTAGGGAAACAAAATGATCCAGAAATCCCACAGAAGGACGAGGGCAAACGGTACCAGAATCAGTAGGAGAAGTAAACTGGAGACTGCAATTATTGAGGTATTTTTCCACTCCTTTTTCTCATTCTAAAATGCTGTGGCGGACCGACTCGCGGACTTTGTCTAGCAGAGCTACAGCGCAGGCATCGTGGTAAATATCACCTGGACTAGACTGGTTTTGGAGCACAAAGGTGGGATGCAGGGAGTTGTGAATCAACTCAGCTTCGTCTCACCTTGGCAGACCCTTATCTATGCAGAGATGGCTTAGGGGAACTGCACAAACGGCTCAGCCCGGGGGACAATGATAAGAACCGAAACCGGAATGGAGCCTTAAGTACGGCACTTAAGGAGGGCACCGGACAAGCAACGAGCCTCCCCCAGCATCCGAGAAGAACGTGCCGTGTGGGCACGAAGAACGTGCCGTTTCCTTGGGCAACCGGGGTGAAAAAGGCAGAACTATAAAGTATAAAAGGTGGTGCCCACAGTGACTGGGGGGACCCTCACCACGCAAGAGCAACAAGAATCAAGAGGACCAAGGGGACGCCGCTGGATCCACGGGTGGTGATATCTTCGTTGCCTCTGTCCCTGTCTGTCTCTCTTTCTCCTCGTCTCTTTGCCAAACTGCGAAAGACGTGGTTCACGGGACTTGTTGGTCTGGTTAGATTGTTTAGTTTACTATTAAATTGTTAAATTGGTTGGCTGGTGTCGTTTCACCTTAATTCAGTCCAGGGGGATCACGAATCTGGTCGTTGGTCCTAAGGGGAGGAAGGTCGTCCTAAACGGCTCTTTTCGGGCCGCGACAAATGCTAATTCAGTTGACATAACTTTTCAGCAGAGAAAGCAAATTATCAAATACATATAAGCAAATTATTGGAATTGTTGAAATGTTTCAATTTTGTAGCTTTCAGTGGAAAATCACCTTTTTGTGCTTAAAATATGCTAAATTAAAAATTAACTAGGTTACATGAGACAAGAAATTCACAAAACCATTTTTACCGGGTCTTGGCCTGTGACCTTGAACCAGATAAGGAAATACTACAAACTGACAAAACATTTCACAGAACAGAAAAACTCTTTCTACCAATATCTCTATTTCAAACCATGAAAAAAGGACCCCAAGGTATCACAAGGTCAGACATCTTTTTCATCTTTAAAGATTTTATGATACCTGTGATTTTTGGAGGCCACTGGAATTAATTTTTTAAATAGCTCTGATCAGTTAAAATTCTGATTATTTTTTTTTTTTTTCAGAAAGGTAGACACTTAAAACTCCAGAACGTTACTTCACTGTAACATATCCATGGTCATTTTCTTAAATCTTCAGGGATTCTAAATTATGCCTGTGGAAGTCCATGTTCTAACCAAAGCAAGCTGTGACAACAGCGTATCTGTTGTGCTTTATTTGCCCTTTGTGGCCAGCTGGATATACCTGCGAGACAGAATACAGACATTCCATGCAGAAAAAGATGCCCCTTGTCCCTTCAAGGTGACCAGGGCAGCCAAGCTAGTCTGGTCCCACCCAGCAAAACATGGTGAGGTACCCTCCTCTCCTTCACTTACACAAGCTCTTCATAATTCATCCCACTTTTTTGCTTTTAAATGGGCTTTTTTGTAGTTGATATTTTAAAATGTAATCAAAATCAAACCTGACAGTTTGGTATTGTGCTTTTGCACAGTCAGAAGCAAAGCAGGTGCAGGTAATCTCGAGTGTCTAGCCAAGGGAACAGCTTGAGGAACACATACCCAAGTATGGTCTACACGGTGTCCTGAACGTTCAAGTTCATCCTCCCCAATTCCCAATACCCACCCTCTGTGATCACTTCCTTACAGCATACAGTTCTGCCACGTTTCAGCAAATTTGGTTCTGGTAAAAACAAAAAACGTCCTCCTTCTGACGCTTTTACCTTTGGCAAGTCCCAGGAGCTCTTACTCATTTTGAACTCTCAACTGTGCAGCAGGACTAACATCAACATGCTCAGAACTCTGCAAATATCAATTAATGCTCAGTCCTGTGTTCAGATAACCAATTATGCTTCTGTATAAACAAAGGCAGGAATAAAAACTAGAGATAACAGGTCAGTTGTCACAATATGTGTGGGGGGGGTCAGGTGGAAATGTGATGGGGTGGAGGTGGGAAGAAGAAGGATAAAAAGAAGAGCAATGACTGCGAAATGGAGATGGACAAAAGTGAGAAGCGAGAGCAGTCCCCCGTTTTTTACAGTCCTGGAACAATGCAGTGAGTCACACATTGCTATCATTTTTACCCTCTTGATTAGGAAGAAGTGCTATATCTATTTTAAAGATAAAATGAAGTGGGAAAGGTACTCGAGGTCACACAACAAAGAGGCATGAGAGCTGGGGACTGTGCTATCCTGCTATGGGAAATGAGCGACTTCTAAAGCAAACAGCAGTTAGCAGTAAGCCATGGTAGGACATAAAAACCAAGCCTTGTGAGCTCTGGCTAGAACTGTGGTGTTATTTTAGCTTGGTCCAGAGTAGCACTTAGCTGGGAATGAACTTCAGACTGACATTAGCAGCAGTTTGTTTGTTTTCACTATCGAGTGTCCACAGAAATGTTTCACAATGGCTAGGCTCTAAGTGGGTATCAGGTATTCTCCTTGACAATCAATAAAACTAATCACTGCAATGTAACCTCAACCAAAAATGCACTTTTCCCAGTAAACTGATGTACTAGCAATTGGTTAAAATCTTGGTCCATATTTTATGCTTTTGGAAGAAAAACAAAACAAAACAGAAGATGTTTGTTTAGTGATCAGTTTTCAGTAAAAGACAAAGCAGAGGAAACTGAAGAATAAAGTATTTTATTCAAAAGAGTTACTGAAAACTACAGAAACTGTACATAGCCGAAGAATTCTTCTGAGAACATGTGTGGGGAAATGCTAGGTAGCATCTCTGCCTCTTCTAGCGTCCCAGCAAAGGCTGATACCCTTAGGAGACGCAGAGATGCTGATTGATTTGTATCTTGTAATTACTTTACAGATTTTAATATGATGTTTTGGTATTGGAAATTTGCTGTAAATTCTTTTCAATTTCTGATCAATTTTCTTTGATTGCCTCTGTGGATTTGTCTTTATCATTGCTTTTATGCCAAATTTAAAGAAAAGTCTTTCCCATGCCTTCTTTTCCCATGCAAATAACATGCTTTCCCTTTGGGAGCTTTCATAATTCTCACTTTCTATGAAAGAACATATGTCTTTCAGTATCATCAGCACCAGGTAAGGTGATGCCATCTACCTCATCACCTCACAGTAAAGTCCTGCAACACATTTCAGAAATGACCACTCCATTGCAAATTCTGGTGTAGCCCATAAGAAAATGAACACTTAACTCTGATGTATATCAACTTATGTTGTTTATTTTCAAAATCAACTCTTCAACCTGTATAAATAAAGGACAATGAATTTGTGTGATGGTTGTAAAGTTAATATTTTCTCAGAAAAGTACACATTTCCCTTTGCAGTGCAGTTCACTGTCTATTCTGCTATCAGCAAATGCCCACGTGCTATTCAGATAGCTACCATGTAAACATCTAAACAACTTCAAAGCTCTGCGTTCCCAGTCATTTGCCTCACCTTTTGCCTCACCTGCTGTGATTACGCAGAGCAGTATGCCCATGGTGAGAAAAGTTGGGTGAATTTATGTGTTAGAAGCTGAAAACCTCTTATGCACTTTTGAACTAGGGACATGAAGGCTGTAATGCAGCAAAGGACCAACATGCACGTATGGTTTTTACATGATTTAGACTAGGCATGCTTGATGTTAAGCATAAGCTTAAACCCAATTATTTTTGTACAATAACTGTGGTGTTGGGCCGCTGTCCTGGGTTCAGTTGGGATAGAGGTAATTTTCTCCACCTCCTTGCTCACCTTGGCTCTCCAGGTGCTTCTGTACAACATGTATGAGGCTCTGGATGTGGAAGGCCAGTCCATGGATGACATGGACAATGGTCCAGATACACCGGAGGTGTTGCCAAGGTCAGGAAAGCCTACACCCTGTATCCCTTAGTAAGTTTGC
>NW_010559925.1:0-268 GCF_000687285.1 Phaethon lepturus
GTGTAATCCTTCCAGCAGATGTCTTGTAAGTTGAAGTCCCCTACAAGAACAAGGGCTAGCGACTGTGAGATTTCTGCCAGCAGCTTGTAGAATGCTTCATCTGCCTCTTCATCTTGGTTAGGGGGTCTATAACTACTGACTCCAGCAGGGTATCTGCCTCGTTTTCCTTCCCCCTCATCCTTACCCATAAGCACTTGACTTGGTCATCACAATTATTGATTTCTATACAGTCATATACTAACATACAGAGCCACCCCATCGCCTCTCC
>NW_010559926.1:0-465 GCF_000687285.1 Phaethon lepturus
AGATCTGGTAGTTGTATGTGCTAAAGTAATAACATCAACTCCAACAGCAGGAAGGCAATGGTTTAATGTGCATGTGGGGAAACAAGACAGTGAATTCACCACAGCGTAGTCGGTCTGCAGAACATGCTGCTACAATGCTTTAACCAGAGATTAAAAGGAAAACTTTCTGATGCTTGTGTATGTTCCAAACATCCTATTCTATGGTGGCGTGCCTTAGATGGATCCTCATGGTCACTGTGTGCATCCCTGCCCACATCGCAGTATGAAGCAGGAGTGTGCTTTTGATGCGAATCTCCTGATCTTCCCTACCCTACTGCACTTTGGTTCACACTGAACTGTATTCCTTTGGGATGTAATTGATTTGGAAGATCTGTTCCTGAACCGCATATAACGCACTGCAGACACTAATGTGTACAGAAATATCTAATTAAGATAGCGAGCCTCACCTCCATCCCACCCGCCACC
>NW_010559926.1:498-735 GCF_000687285.1 Phaethon lepturus
ACCCCCCCCGCCAACACATGCTGAGATGGTGGGCACTGACAAAAAGCTCTTGGGATTACCAAGGACTTGTGCAATGGCAACTCATCTTTTGTGCCAAATAAAGAGTCAGGTAGGATCTGCACATTGTTGTCTTCTGCTTGCCTCTCAGTTCCTTGCTGGCCTCCACACAAGTTATGGGTTGGCTTGTCTTCCTCAGGAATGCAGTAGTTTGGGGGTTTTTTGTGCTATTTTGGTGAC
>NW_010559927.1:0-538 GCF_000687285.1 Phaethon lepturus
GTTTGAGTAAGTGAGATGCAGTTGGATTGCGGGGCGAGTACGGAGTCCTGATCCATGGTTCCGCGAGGAGAGCGGCCGGAGATGGACAAAGCGTATGACAGACTTTGGAACTGTGTTAGTCGAACCGATTGTTATATGTTTTTGAATGCTCTGGTTGTAAACAGAATGTTTGGGTGCAGTTTGGGGACTATTTTTGGTGTGGTGAATGTTGAGGAAACTGGTCTAACTGGGATAGGATTGAGCGTTCAGGCCAGCTTAAGCAGGTATTTTGTGGAGACTTAGAAGGTGTAAGGAATCAGTAAGAATGCCACTGGTATATGGGGGGAAATGTAGAACAGAGTAGTGACGAAAGCTTTATTTGGCGTGGAGCACGGACGAGTGCCTGTCCGCTTTGCCATCAGTGTTGCTTGTCTGTTCACGCTAAGTGTTTGGAGTGTCATAAGTACATTATTTCTTTTAACGGGAGACAGGAGTTTCGTCTCAACAATTCAATTCAATCAGGTTATGTTCTTAGGCTGAGGAATAAACCCCTGTGGGC
>NW_010559928.1:0-1888 GCF_000687285.1 Phaethon lepturus
ATTCAACCAAACTTTCAGTTACACGTTACACTTTTAGAAATTCTGAATTTTTATTGAAAAAAAAGTGGAATTTAAATACTATATTATTGTTAAACATGAGTGTAAATGCTTAACTGAATACCAGTGACCTGTGGGACTATTAGGAACAGCAAAAAGCATTAAGATATCAGAATGGAAAGTATAATTAAACTGTTTATTATATGGGAACAGATAGTATGAGCAGTATCAACTGAAGAAATCATTACTCTGCAAAAATATTACGTGACCACAGTTTTCAATCATAGTGTAGTAATGCTACTTATTATGCCTTTGATATGTCCTGGATATGTAGGACAGGGCCATTGCTGCTAATTCTTCTTTTCAAATACAAGCTAAACTTTAGATTTTGTTATTTCATCCATTATCTGCTATTGTATATGTCCATATTTTTCTAATGCTAAAGAAATTGCTACCTAATAAATGTGCTCATGAACTGTAGACATTCCATGAGAATTACCTTCTGATGTTTCTTAGGTGCATTGAAAATATTGCTAGCAAAAACCAAAATTTCAAGAATTCATTGACATCATCATTTTCAGGCTTCTGTCCTTCTCAGTTGTTACATGAGCTTCCATTAAAGTATCTTCAAATTAACCTGTTTTTTTACTTTTGGATTAGGAAAATGTATACCAGATGTCTTTGTTGTTCAATACTCCTTTCACTTTCAGACGGATAGTTTTATTTTCCATTAAACTGGTCTATAGATAACTCTTGGTGATTGCAAATGAAAGCCATCTAAGTTTACTGTAACTTTAAACAGTGTGCTTTAAATCTAGCAGGTGACTGCAGGTTTGGTTTGGGTTTGTTTTTTTGTTTGGTGGTTGTTTTGGTTTTTTTCTCTAAGAGACATTTGCAAGCCATGCGTTTTGCCTGTGAATTTAATCAGTTATCAATTCGTAGTTTTAAAAAATCCATTCTTCAGCCTTATTCTTCTGTCAGGGTATGGGCAACTCTCACTACCTTCAGCACAAATCTTTTCTGTTCCATGGCAAGTAAGAGGAACTCACAACTTTTACTTTACATGTCTGCATTATATAACTTTGGTTACTCTACTTTTGCCATCTACTTACAGGAACTAAGTAATTTAAAAGTATTTTTACTGCCATTCAGTCTAAGAAAGTATGGAAATTGGAGTGGTAGAAGTTTCTCTGTCTCATTTTCCAGTGTAATTGTGGAGTTGATATTTTGACTTGTTTTAACCAAATGTTGAAATAACAGTCTTCTCTACAGGGCTAAATGGTCTTTCAATGCAGATGCAATGTAGGATGCTGTGGTTAAGCTAAATATGGGATTACCCATTTAAAAAAAAAAAAATTGGGGCTTTGCCTTTGAACTATTCTGTATTAGGAAAAGCTAAATCAATATTAAGGTACTACTTCGTATAAATCTGATGGGTGGTATGGGCGAAAAAGAACTCCCACCATCTTCAGAGTTGAATGAAGAAGTTGTGTGGATCCTAGAGTTCAAACCATGTTCTTTTACTGTGTGGAAAGCAAAAACCAAACAAAGACCAACAACAGTAAAGCACACACTGTCTGTGTACTACTATCTGTCAAATACTGTCTACACAGTATTTGACACACAAAGGCATATTTCTTTTTCTAGTACCTACATATAAAGACAGTTCAGACTTTTTTAACTGGTCCATAAATGGTACCACCTCATCTAAAGCTAAAAGAATGAACAAGAAATTAACATATATTCATGAAATATTCATATTGCAGGAAAGTGAAACAAGGATGTGTAGCAACATCCTAAGTTTCCTTGATCATTTGGGTATTTGCACTTTTCTACTGAAAAGCCAATATATGAAATTCACATCCTTGCAAATTTTTTATATATGTGTGTA
>NW_010559928.1:2223-3069 GCF_000687285.1 Phaethon lepturus
AAAGGATTTCTTGTCCTCTGTTCATTTTTAAGAACTGGAATTATATGTGATTATTTGAGCAAAAATACTTTTTTCAGAGTTAAGTTTTGAGTGGCGTTGAGTTACTATGTCAAAGAAGAAGAAATACTAAAAAAAGAATTAGGAAGATAATCAGACTATATTGTCAGTAAATGTAAAGTTCTTTTCAAAACAGAAGGGTATCTTTGGAAGTGTTGTAGAAAGCAAAATGGCAAGATTTTGGAAGTATCTGGATGAGCATGGAGGGTGAATAATTATGATCAAACTTGCATGTGAAAAATATTATTTTATTAAGAAATAATAAACTGTGAAAGAATATTCAGTGAAGCTTTCTATTACTTTTCCCTAGTTACACAACAATGGAATAGCTCCCACTAGCCTTGCATCTGATTGCTAATGTTTTCTGGAAATATTTTAGAGGATTTCTTACATGCTAAAAGGTTTTCATGCCCTTTTTTTCAGAAGTAACATACTGTTTCTTCAGCCTTATTGACTTAACCACTGTGTGTCTTTCCCCACTGTCTTTGCATCTGTCCAACAGGTTAAATCAGTGGAGGTTGGAAACCTCTGCAGGAAAGGATGGGAAAATACTCAGCCAAACATTTCTTCCACTGGAAATTTTTGCAAGAAACAAGGAAGGAAAATCTGTTTTATTACAAATAAGGGTTGTGTGTCTTGAAACAGAGCACTGAATACATTTTCATACAGGTTTAAAGACTTACAGATTTGCTAGACTAGAGAGTAAATGAAGATTTTTAAAGGCAAAAAATAAACAGATCATTGATCAAGTTGATTTAAGAATAAAAGACGAAGCATATGTCCCAGTAA